>NC_057814.1:287819310-288031688 GCF_018294505.1 Triticum aestivum | reverse complement strand
CCTCGCCGCAGCCCCCCGAGCCCCGCACCCCGCGCCCGAGCCCGGAGACCCGCCGGAGCCCTCGCCGGAGTAGCCCCGACGAGGTACTGCCGCTGCCCCGTTTCGTCGTTGCCGGTTTTCGTTTTAAAAAAACCCTTCGTTTAAAAAAAACCTAGATCGGTTTTTTTTCGGTTTTATTATTTTGCGAGCGTTCACCGAACCGTTCGTTTTAGCGAACACGTTCGTCGGTTTTTCTCTGTTAATGAACGTCCGTTATTTAACCGTTCGTCCGTTTTTCTTTTTCGTCGGATTTTTCTCGTTATTTTCTCAGATTCGATTTCTTATCGAATCTTCGATTCTGTTTAACTTCTCGCTCGTTTATCGGAATCAGGCGATTCAAGCGCCTAGAGTTTCATTTCGAAATTCTCTTTCTGTTTAACCTACTCAAACAAGTTTTTGCAATAGTAAAATTTGACCTAGATCCAGATTAGTAAACGAAGTTTCTTTCTTTCACCGTATGACTTTCGTTGCTTCTTTCGAGTTGATTCTTTTTGCAAACCGGAGTTCTTAAGTTGAACTTTCTGGTTGGATCTTTCATTCGAGTTTTACCAGTGCATTAGATGTGTACTGATTGTATGGTTGTTTGTTTGCGATAGAGTACCCGGAGTGTGCCGCTTGTTACTTCGACTCGTTAGCTTTTGCGGATCATCAGCAAGGCAAGTAACACTTTGATCATATCCCGTTCATACCCAGTTTTACTACATTAGATCTGTTTTCCTCAAACATTGCATGATTAGGATCTAATTAAATTGAGGGTATTGGGAAGTAGTTGAGGTAGTACCTATTACCTGTTTTTCTTAACAAACCCTTGGGAGTTACTTCTACGTTGCTTTTATTATATTGCCATGCTATGCTCGTAGACGTGGATTTGGGTTTGAGTGATATTCACGAAAGATGTGAGATTGTTAATAATGGTTCAACTTAAGGTGGCAACTAAAACACACATCTGGGTGGATTGAGGCACCTGGAGAACCCAGTGTTGTCTGTTTGTATAAGGTCCGCCACCCAGGCTCAAAGGGATCATAAGATTATTCATCCTAGAAACTTCCGTGTGCAGCCACAAGCTATTATGGGCTCTAGCATAGTTGAGTAGGTTACAAGATCTCTTGAAGAGGTGGGCTAGCAGATGTAGGGGAAAGTAGGTGTACCGGTCCACCCGGAGTAAAGAGTGATTGTTCCTGAAAGGCTGTGTCTCGGTCATCCGTTTCTCAAACATCATGTAGTGCGAGAATCAAGCGGAGGCGATCGAGTCTTGTGGGGAAAAGTGCGCAAACCTCTGCAGAGTGTACAAACTGATCATGATTAGCCGTGTCCCCGGTTATGGACAACTTGAGTATCTAGTACTTGGATTATCATTTGAATCTCATCACCATGTTACTTATAATTAATTTTGTTGGGTTAATGATGACACTTAATTGGGATTGAGTTGGGGGTACCTTCTCAATGTTTCACAACCACCATGATAGTTAAATAAAATTTATTCCTTTGAAGTAGGATAAAAATTGGCTTTTCGCAAAACTGTAACCATAGAGCTTTCCACCAGCCATATATGCATATAGTATAGCATTATTATTGTTCATTGCTCTCTATGTGTTACTTTGCCAGCATATTCTATGTGCTGACCCGTTTTCGGGCTGCAACGTTTCATGTTGCAGACTTTTGAGACGACGAGTAAGGTGCCTTAGGTCGTGGTCTTATACTCAGTGATGCCGCTGGAGTGATGGACTCACTTATCTTCCAAGTCTTCCGCTGTTATCGTTATTAGATGGCCTTAAGCCATGTTTATCATACTTAATCTCTTCAGAGATATTCGATGTAATAAGTGTGTGGTTGCTACTCTGTTATAAATCCTCCATTTGTACTGTGAGTGTCAGCATTACTGATCCAGGGATGACACTGGTGCACAGCAGCACAGGCCATTTGAGGTCTGGTCGCTACAAAGTTGGTATCAGAGCACACGTTGACTGTAGGACACGACCACTAAGCTTAAGCCCTAGAAAGCTTCTCTCTTCTCATTTCTGACCCCTCTCCACTTTCTACTCTTTTAGGAATGGCGAATGCAAGGAGCAAGTTCATGCAACCAGATGAAGACACGCCGTTTGGTCAACACTTGAAGGAAGTCACCAAGTACTTGAACATAGGAATACCAAGCGTCACCGGAACCTACAACGCCACATTACATGAAGTGGAGAGCTGGAAGATTCAAGTTATCATTCCAGGAAGGACGTTTGCGCCAATTACTGAACCCATAAGATTGGTTTTTGAAGCACCAACTTGGAGTTTAGGGAAGAGCATGGCCGCACACATCGCCATGGGACGCACTGGAGAAGTCTATCACCAGGAGCTTAAGGATACAATTTATCAGATTTGTGGACGTCGGGACGCGCAATGGGAGATGATCAAGACCAAGAAGGATGGATCAATTGCAGCTTTCATCCAGGAGCAGAACCAACATATTCGTCGCCAGGAGAACCAGATGTGCACGGACAAGGAAGAACTGAAGAAGGCATTAACAAAGATCAAGGAGCTCCAAGAAGAACTCAAGGCTACACGCGAAGATTATTTGGAGGAAATCAACGCACTAGTAGGGAAGATTGACGACCTGGAGAAGAAGATTGGAGTATTCGTGGGAAATCCAGTGCCAAAAGCAGAAGTTGACGAATGCACTTGTCCAGATAACTACATCATCATCGACGACAGCGACTCGGAACCTAGTGAAGACGATTGGGTTGATGAAGCTGGAGCAGACATCATGGAGTCTTCAACGGATCAGAATTTCTAGTAGACCACCATATCAGTAGTAGTTTTCCCCCATTTAATAGTAAAGTTCAAGCACTTTGTAACGCTAGTTAGATCGATTGTTTTGCCTTGTTTGAATTGATTGAGTGATATTGATTGAATTTGTCTCATGAGCATATGGGTAGTGTTTTCTCTCTAGACCTCATTCTTTTCTTAACTCTCATCTTCTCTAAACCTATCAGATGCCTCCGAGACGCGACACCGGATTTGTTTTCCCGCCAGAGATCACCCAGTTGATTCAGCAACAGAATGCCCTGATGCAAGTGTTAGTGCAGAACCAAGGCAACAACAACAACACCAACCCACCGCCACCAACACCTGTTGATCACTTAGCCCGTTTCTTAAGGCTAAACCCGCCGGTGTTTTCCAGTAGCACCGAGCCGATTGTAGCAGATGATTGGCTCCGCAAAGTTGGAAGGGAGTTGACCAGTGCAGGATGACAGATGCGGAAAGAGTGCGTTTTGCCGCACATCAGCTTGATGGACCCGCAGCATCATGGTGGGAGAATTATACAGCCACGCACCCTATTGACACTGTCACATGGGACCAGTTTCAGCAAGCTTTCCGTACAGCTCATGTTTCAGCAGGAGCTATGGCTATGAAGAAGCGTGAGTTTCGTAACCTACGCCAAGGAGGACGCACCGTAGGCCAGTATGTGGAGGATTTCAGTAAGTTAGCACGTTATGCACCAGATGACGTTGCTACAGATGCTGCCAAGCAGGAGAAATTTTTGGAAGGGCTGAATGATGAACTGAGTATGCAGTTGATGGTAGCAACCTTCAACAACTACCAGGAGCTGGTAGATAGAGCTCTCATGATTGAAGGGAAGCAACAGCAGATTGAAAACCGTAAGAGGAAGTATGGACAAGGGAAGTACAATTCTGGAGCCCAGCAGAAGCCACGATTTACCCCGAAGCCGGGAGGACAGTTTCAGCATACCCATGGAGGAGGTAGTTCGCACAACCATAATGGCTCCAAGAATGGTAATGGGAATGGAGGAGGAAACGGACAGAACCGCACCAACCCATCTACCCCAACCAAGAGAGATCTAAGTCACATTACTTGTTTCAAGTGCCAGAAGACGGGACATTATGCTACTGATTGTCCCGAAGCCCAAAATGGAAATGGCAATGGAAGCTCTGGTAAGAAGCCGAACCCGTTCAACAAAGGACATGTGAACCACGTGAGCGTGGAGGAGGTTGAAGCTCAGCCTGATGCAGTAATAGGTAAGTTTTTGGTTAAGTCATTTACTGCAACCGTTCTTTTCGATACTGGTGCATCGCATTCATACATATCAAGGGGATTCGTGAATAAGTTTAAGATGTCCACCCAAGTTCTCAAAACCCCTATGTTAGTAACCTCGCCAGGAGCAGAGTATATGGCCACCCAAGGATGTTTTCAGATACCATTGGCCATTGGTAGGCATGTTTTCCCCTCAGACCTCATTGTTTTGGAATCGCAAGGTTTGGATGTGATTCTGGGAATGGATTGGCTATCGTTGTATGGAGGAAACATCGATTGTGCCAGCAAGACGATTTTGCTTACCACCCCGGAAGGAAAAAGGATCAAGTATGTATCCCGGCATATGCCGAAGAGGACTCAAGTAAATTGCTTATCAGGAGTTGTACAGGAGGAAGTACCAGTGGTGAAGGATTATCCGGATGTATTTCCAGAAGAGTTGCCAGGCATGCCCCCAGATAGAGACATTGAGTTCTTGATTGAACTTTTGCCAGGCACAGGGCCAATATCTAAGAGACCGTACAGGATGCCCGCAAAGGATTTGGAGGAAATTAAGAAGCAGATCAAGGAGTTACTGGATAAAGGCTATATTCGCCCAAGTTCGTCACCTTGGGGATCCCCAGTACTTCTAGTGGAGAAGAAAGATGGATCACTGAGGATGGTTGTTGATTACCGAGGATTGAATGAAGTGACCATCAAAAACAAGTACCCACTGCCGATGATCAATGATTTGTTTGACCGCTTACAAGGAGCTAAAGTATTTTCCAAGATCGATCTACGATCAGGGTACCATCAGTTAAAGATTCGAGAGCAGGATATACCCAAGACGGCATTTACCACCAGATATGGATTGTATGAGTATACCGTTATGTCATTTGGTCTGACTAACGCACCTGCCTATTTCATGAACCTGATGAACAAAGTGTTTATGGAGTTTTTGGATAAGTTCGTCGTGGTGTTCATTGATGATATTTTAATCTTTTCCAAGGATGAAGAAGAGCATGAGGAGCATTTACGATTGGTGCTTGAGAAGCTCAGAGAACATCAATTATATGCCAAGTTCAGCAAATGTGAGTTTTGGTTGAAGGAAGTTGGATTCCTTGGACATGTTATTTCTGGAGAAGGAATAGCAGTAGACCCTGCCAAGGTTGACACAGTGACAAGTTGGGAATCACCCACGACAGTTGGAGAAATCCGGAGTTTCCTTGGACTTGCAGGATACTATCGGAGATTTATCGAGAATTTCTCAAAGATTGCTAAGCCCATGACTGAGCTATTGAAGAAGGACACCAAATTCAATTGGACTGAGGAATGTGAAGCTAGTTTCCAAGAGTTGAAGAAACGATTGGTTACCTCACCAGTGTTGATTCTGCCCGATCAACGCAAGGATTATGAAGTTTATTGCGACGCTTCTCGTCGAGGACTTGGAGCAGTGCTTATGCAGGAAGGAAGAGTTGTGTCGTATGCTTCACGACAACTTAAACCCCATGAGAAGAATTATGCTACACATGATTTGGAATTAGCAGCCGTGGTGCATGCATTGAAAACATGGAGACATTTTCTCATCGGAAACCATTGTGAGGTGTACACGGATCACAAGAGTTTGAAGTATATTTTCACGCAGAAGGAGTTAAATCTCAGACAGAGGAGATGGTTGGAGCTCATTAAAGATTATGATATGAGATTGCATTATCACCCTGGAAAGGCTAACGTAGTAGCAGACGCGTTGAGCCGCAAGAGTCATGTCAACACCCTCATGACAGGAGAGTTACCTCAGGAGTTAACCGAGGACCTTCGCGAGCTATGTTTGGAGATAGTCCCTAGAGGCTATTTAGCGACATTGGAGATTCAGTCTACCTTGATGGAAAGGATCAGAGAAGCTCAGAAGACAGACAAGGAGATTGAAGAGATAAAGGAGAAGATGAGCAAAGGAAAAGCCAAGGGATTTCGTGAGGATGAGCACGATACCTTATGGTTCGAGGACCGCGTATATGTGCCAAATGATCCGGAGATCAGGAAGTTGATTTTGCAAGAAGCCCATGATTCACCATACTCGATTCACCCAGGGAATACCAAGATGTATTTGGATTTGAAGAATACTTTCTGGTGGACCGGAATGAAGAAGGATATTGCGGAGTATGTAGCAGTTTGTGATGTATGTCAGAGAGTGAAGGCAGAGCATCAGAAGCCAGCAGGATTGCTGCAACCATTGCCAATACCCGAATGGAAGTGGGATAAAATAGGCATGGATTTTATCACAGGATTACCCAGGACTCGTTCAGGCTATGACTCGATATGGGTTGTAGTCGACCGTTTGACGAAAGTGGCTCATTTCATTCCAGTGAAGACCACTTACTCCAGTGCTAAGTTGGCAAAGATATACATGACCAGGATCGTATGTTTGCATGGAGTTCCGAGGACCATTGTATCAGACAGAGGAACCCAATTTACCTCGAAGTTTTGGAAGCAGTTACATGAAACATTGGGAACCAGGCTGGAATTTAGTACAGCTTTCCACCCACAGACAGATGGACAGACTGAAAGAGTCAACCAGATTTTGGAGGACATGTTGAGAGCATGTGCACTAGATTATGGATCTAGTTGGGACGACAATTTGCCATATGCGGAGTTTTCGTATAACAACAGTTATCAAACCAGTTTGAAGATGGCCCCTTTCGAAGCCTTGTACGGAAGGAGGTGTAGAACACCGTTGTTATGGGACGAAGTTGGAGACCGTCAGTTGTTTGGACCAGATTTGATTAAGGAGTCTGAACAGAAAGTGAGGTTGATTCGCGATAGGCTCAAGGTAGCCCAGTCCAGGCAGAAGAGTTATGCCGATTCTAAACGAAAGGAGACCGTTCACGAAGTCGGAGACAGAGTGTATCTTCGAGTATCACCACTTCGAGGAGTGAAGCGCTTTGGAGTTAAGGGAAAGCTAGCGCCCCGTTTTATCGGACCATACAGAGTGTTGGAACGTATGGGAGAAGTTGCCTACAAGTTGGAATTGCCCGAAGGATTGTCTGGAGTACATGATGTATTTCACGTTTCGCAGTTGAAGAAGTGCCACGCAGAGATGGCTGAGATACCACTAAGAGATACTGTGCCACTGGAAGCGATACAGTTGGAAAGTGATTTGACTTATGAGGAGAAGCCAGTTAAGATTCTCGAGTATGCCAGCCGAGTTACCCGCAGCAAGGTTATCAAGTTTTGCAAAGTCCAGTGGAGTCACCACACGGAGGATGAAGCCACCTGGGAGCGAGAGGAAGATCTACGGAAAGACCACTCCCACCTGTTTTCTAGCCAACCCGAATCTCGAGGGCGAGATTCATCTTAAGGGGGGTAGGTTTGTAACATCCCAAATTTTCAATTTGGTATGTTATACATAGATCATCATTGCATATCATGTTTTATTGCATTTTGACAAATCCTCGATAAATCCTAAGCAACTCAAGGACCCTCGGAGAGAGTTGGGGATTTTTCTTAAATTTTCATATTTGATTTTTTATCAAATAATAAGACGAGGATTTTGGTTTTAATTATTTTCCCTCCGGAAAAATATTTCATTTTAAAATAAACGAGAGGAGAAAATATGACTTCTCCAAAACAATTGAAATACTGGAGGAAAAATGTTAAAATCATTATTTGGAATTTTTGATTTTGCAATTTTTATTGCATTAAAAATATTGCATGTTTTCAAAATATTTATTTTGATTTAAAAAATGTTCACCCTATTCTAGATTTTCTAACTAGACGGGAAAAATTTATTTCATATTTTTCTGATTTTTATTCATTTTTCTACGAATTATTTTCCGCGGAACTTATTTAAAAAAATAGACGAGCGACGCCCGCTGGGCCGAAGCCCAGCCGAGCGCCGGCCCGCCCGCGCCTCTCCTTCCTCCGCACGGGACGCCGCCGCCGCCATGACCGAGTCCGGCCGCCGCACGCCTCCCCTCGCCGCCCCTCCCCCAAGCCACCCCGGGACCCCCCTCCTATATATACCCCCCTCTCTCTTTCCTCTCACAGCCGCCGCCGCCGCCCTCACCGCCGAGCCCGCCGCCGCCGCATCTCGCCGCACCGCCGCCGCCCTCGCCTCGCCGCACCCCCCCCCCGAGCCCCGCAGCCCGCGCCCGAGCCCGGAGCCCCGCCGGAGCCCTCGCCGGAGTAGCCCCGACGAGGTACTGCCGCTGCCCCGTTTCGTCGTTGCCGGTTTTCGTTTTAAAAAAAACCCTTCGTTTTAAAAAAGAAAAGGAAAAACCTAGATCGGTTTTTTTTCGGTTTTATTTTTTTGCGAGCGTTCACCGAACTGTTCGTTTTAGCGAACGCGTTCGTCGGTTTTTCTCTGTTAACGAACGACCGTTATTTAACCGTTCATCCATTTTTCTTTTTCGTCGGATTTTTCTCGTTATTTTCTCAGATTCGATTTCTGATCGAATCTTCGATTCTGTTTAACTTCTCACTCGTTTATCGGAATCAGGCGATTCAAGCGCCTAGAGTTTCATTTCGAAATTCTCTTTCCGTTTAACCTACTCAAACAAGTTTTTGCAATAGTAAAATTTGACCTAGATCCAGATTAGTAAACGAAGTTTCTTTCTTTCACCGTTTGACTTTCGTTGCTTCTTTCGAGTTGATTCTTTTTGCAAACCGGAGTTCTTAAGTTGAACTTTCTGGTTGGATCTTTCATTCGAGTTTTACCTGTGCATTAGATGAGTACTGATTGTATGCTTGTTTGTTTGCGATAGAGTACCCGGAGTGTGCCGCTTGTTACTTCAACTCGTTAGCTTTTGCGGATCATCAGCAAGGCAAGTAACACTTTGATCATATCCCGTTCATACCCAGTTTTACTACATTAGATCTGTTTTCCTCAAACATTGCATGATTAGGATCTAATTAAATTGAGGGTATTGGGAAGTAGTTGAGGTAGTACCTATTACCTGTTTTTCTTAACAAACCCTTGGGAGTTACTTCTACGTTGCTTTTATTATATTGCCATGCTATGCTCGTAGACGTGGATTTGGGTTTGAGTGATATTCACGACAGATGTGAGATTGTTAATAATGGTTCAACTTAAGGTGGCAACTAAAACTCACATCTGGGTGGATTGAGGCACCTGGAGAACCCAGTGTTGTCTGTTTGTATAAGGTCCGCCACCCAGGCTCAAAGGGATCATAAGATTATTCATGCTAGAAACTTCCGTGTGCAGCCACAAGCTATTATGGGCTCTAGCATAGTTGAGTAGGTTACAAGATCTCTTGAAGAGGTGGGCTAGCAGATGTAGGGGAAAGTAGGTGTACCGGTCCATCCAGAGTAAAGAGTGATTGTTTCTGAAAGACTGTGTCTCGGTCATCCGTTTCTCAAACATCATGTAGTGCGAGAATCAAGCGGAGGCGATCGAGTCTTGTGGGGAAAAGTGCGCAAACCTCTGCAGAGTGTACAAACTGATCATGATTAGCCGTGTCCCCGGTTATGGACAACTTGAGTATCTAGTACTTGGATTATCATTTGAATCTCATCACCATGTTACTTATAATTAATTTTGTTGGGTTAATGATGACACTTAATTGGGATTGAGTTGGAGGTACCTTCTCAATGTTTCACAACCACCATGATAGTTAAATAAAATTTATTCCTTTGAAGTAGGATAAAAATTGGCTTTTCGCAAAACTGTAACCATAGAGCTTTCCACCAGCCATATATGCATATAGTATAGCATTATTATTGTTCATTGCTCTCTATGTGTTACTTTGCCAGCATATTCTATGTGCTGACCCGTTTTCGGGCTGCAACGTTTCATGTTGCAGACTTTTCAGACGATGAGTAAGGTGCCTTAGGTCGTGGTCTTATACTCAGTGATGCCGCTGGAGTGATGGACTCACTTATCTTCCAAGTCTTCCGCTGTTATCGTTATTAGATGGCCTTAAGCCATGTTTATCATACTTAATCTCTTCGGAGATATTCGATGTAATAAGTGTGTGATTGCTACTCTGTTATAAATCCTCCATTTGTACTATGCGTGTCAGCATTACTGATCCAGGGATGACACTGGTGCATAGCAGCACATGCCATTTGAGGTCTGGTCGCTACATGATCTTTCTTGATGACAAATCGCAGGTCCAAAAGATCTTCAAAAACTTCGCTAGGAAGGCCCAAAATCAATTTGAAGTGAAGATCAAGAAGGTTCGGAGCAAGAACGGAACGGAGTTTCAGAACACAAATGTGGGTACCTTTCTTGACGAAGAGGGGATTTCACACGAGTTCTCGGCTACGTACACACCTCAACAAAATGGAGTTGTTGAGAGGAAGAACCAGACTCTTATTGAGATGGCAAGAACGATGATTGATGAGTACAAGACTCTAAAACACTTTTGGGCGGAAGCGGTTGAGACAGCTTGTCATGCCACAAATCGCTTGTATCTTCACAAGCTACTCGTCAAGACGGCATACGAGCTCCTCACCGGTAACAAACCCCAAGTTGGATACTTTAGAGTATTCGGCTCAAAGTGCTACATTCTTGATAAGTATCGTCATTCTAAATTTGCTCCTAAATCTCATGAAGGTTTCCTACTTGGTTATGGCTCAAACTCTCACACTTACCTTGTCTACAACAATTTCACCCGAAAGGTTGAAGAGACGGTAGATGTGAAGTTTGATGAATCTAACGACTCGCAAGTAGACCAATTGCCAATTGATGTAGGAGACAAAGACCCTTCGGAAGCAATTCAAGACTTGTCTATTGGCAAGATTCATCCAACGGAGGTGAAGGAGAGTACCTCGTCCGTCCAAGTGGAAGCTTCCACCTCACGACAAGGTGAACCAAGAATTGATACGGAAGCATCCACAAGTGGAACACACCAAGACAAAGAAAACGAGGAAGCACACCAAGATGAACATCAACAACCTCCTTCTCCACCACGACAAGAGAATGACAACAAAGAAGGCCAAGAAGAAGAACAAGATGAAGAAGATGTTCCACCCCGAGCCAAGCAAAAGCTCCCACGAGTTCGAGCAAGAGTCGCCAAAGACCATCCCGTCGAGCAAATCTACAATGATATCCAAACCGGGAGAATCACTCGCTCTAAAACTCGGTTGGCTAACTTTTGTGAATATTATTCATTCATCTATAGCATTGAACCTATGAAGGTTGAAGAAGCATTGGAAGATCCAGATTGGATAAACGCTATGCATGAAGAGCTACACAACTTTGAGAGAAATCAAGTGTGCACATTGGTTGAGAAGCCCGACAACAACCACAACATCATCGGTACCAAATGGGTGTTTCGCAACAAACAAGATGAAGATGGACAAGTTGTTCGCAACAAAGCACGTCTCGTCGCCCAAGGCTACACTCAAGTCGAAGGTATGGACTATGGTGAGACATATGCCCCCGTTGCTAGACTTGAGTCCATTCGCATCTTACTTGCTTATGCTAATAACCATGATATCACCTTGTACCAAATGGACATTAAAAGTGCTTTTCTAAATGGTGAAATTGAGGAGGAAGTTTATGTTAAGCAACCTCCCGGCTTTTTCAAATCTAAGAAACCTAATCATGTTTACAAACTTCAGAAAGCTCTTTATGGTCTTAAACAAGCTCCTAGAGCGTGGTATAAATGCTTGACTAAGTTCCTTATTGAAAAAGGCTTTGAAATTGGAAAAATAGATTCTACTCTTTTTACTAAAAGGGTAAATGGAGAACTATTTGTGTGCCAAATCTATGTTGATGATATTATATTTGGCTCGACTAACCCTCACTTTAGTGAGAAGTTTGGAAAGCTAATGTCGGAGTTTGAGATGTCTATGATGAGTGAACTCAAATTCTTTCTCGGTTTGCAAATCAAGCAAACTAAGGAAGGTACCTTTGTCTCTCAAACAAAGTACACCAAGGAGTTATTCAAGAAGTTCAATATGCAAGAATGCAAAGGTATGACTACACCCATGCCTACTAGTGGACATCTTGATTTGACCAAAGATGGTGAACCGGTCGATCAAAAGGTTTACCGCTCCATGATTGGTTCATTGTTATATCTATGTGCCTCTCGTCCCGATATTATGCTAAGTGTGTGCATGTGTGCACGATATCAAGTGGCCCCTAAATAATGTCATCTCAAGGCTGTGAAAAGGATAGTGAGATACTTAATACACACACCAAATTTTGGCATTTGGTATCCTAAGAGGTCTTCTTTCGATCTTTTTGGTTACTCCGATTCGGACTATGCCGGAGACAAGGTTGATAGAAAGTCCACTTCGGGTACCTGTCAATTTCTTGGTAGATCTCTCGTGTCTTGGTCCTCCAAGAAACAAAACTCGGTATCCTTATCCACCGCCGAAGCGGAATACATTGCCGCTGGTTCATGTTGTGCTCAATTACTTTGGATGACCCAAACTCTTAAAGATTATGGGATATATGTGAAACATATTCCATTGCTTTGTGACAATGAAAGTGCTATCAAGAATGCTCAATATCCCATGCAACATTCTCGAACTAAGCATATTGAAGTTCGTCATCATTTCATTCGAGATCACGTTGCCAAAGGGGACGTTGATCTTAAGCATGTTCGCACCGACAAGCAATTGGCGGATATATTCACCAAACCGCTTGATGAGAAATTCTTTTGCCGTTTGAGAGGAGAATTGAACATCATTGATGCTTCAAACTTGGAGTAGGAACTCCATTTGGATACATGCAAGGCATGAGCCTTAGACTAATCCTTGATACTTCTTTCATGATGCTATTTATATGTCTTGGATATATTTGCACCCTTGCATGATATCTAACCCTTGTAGGTACTTGGATGAATCTAAATCTATGAGAT
This sequence comes from Triticum aestivum, assembly GCF_018294505.1. Lineage (NCBI taxonomy): Eukaryota > Viridiplantae > Streptophyta > Magnoliopsida > Poales > Poaceae > Triticum > Triticum aestivum. The sequence goes on along the minus strand of NC_057814.1, from coordinate 288,018,801 downwards.
TGCAACTCACTCACATCTTGAGCAATTTCTACATCACCAAGTCTCTACACAATGGTGAAGACAAGGAAGCATGAAACCCTTCAAACATATCCTTTGACAAATTCTATGTTAAATTTTATGATTGTCATTTTGGATACACAAGTGCTCTTCCTTGCAAGACTAACCCATGTAGGTAGATGAACTCTAGTTCCAAGTGGTGCTCCCAATTCTTGATAAGCTACATCAACCTTGAGCAACCCACACAAGTTCAACTACATGATCAAGATCAGCACCACCACCCAAGGTATGTTATTCCATCTTAGAGAAGCTTTACTCCAAGTCATGGGGCAAAGCAACTCAACAAGATGTGAATACATCAAGATGCTTAAACAAAAAATGGTAACCCCATTTTGAGGTTAAACGATAAGTATGACCTATGATCAAGTGACTTCACTTGACTCCTAAGTCAATATACTCTAACATAGGTGACTTTGTCACCGACCAATTCTAGATCAAGTTCTCTTGTGTTTTTCCATGCTCTTGCATTTGTCTCATGCATATTTGTTTCCCCTTTCAAAAAAACTTCATCTAGATCTTTTCATTTCATTTCTTTTCTGTTCTGCATTCCCTGCATCCAATTCATTGCAAATCTTTTAGTTAATTCCTTGCAAATCCTTGTGAGATCTTAATTGCCTAGTGAGCTGAGGTGACAAGTGTTTTCACTGTGATGAACTCGGTCACAATGGTTTGTTTTCTTTGGTCCAACCGAATTCTTTCGGTGCCACCGAAGCACACAACTCGGTGCTACCGATTTCACAGCAAAAAAGACAGCTTGCCACTTGTTCCTGCATTCTTTTTACTCCAGCTCCACTCAATGATTCTTCTCCTCTACCAGCATCACATTCGACTTGCTGCTTTGCTTTGTGACTCAAGGACCAAACCCATTTGAAACAAAAATCCAGAAGAACACTTCTTGGAAATTGATGTCAAAGGGGGAGAGAGAGATCACATCAAAGCTTAATCATTTTTATAAGGGGAGAGAATGCTCAGGGGGAGAGTGTAGAAACCCTAGATGCTTCGTGTTCAAGAGGAGAGAAGTCACATGTCTTTAAGAGTGGAAAGACATGTTCATATTTGATTGTTTGCATTAGCTCTGTTTCTTGTCTTTGCTCTCTTTTTTTGTTCCCTATCTTCTCCCAGTATCCCATGCTAGATTCAGGGGGAGCAAGACATCTAAGGGAAGAAAATTCTTGAATTCATTGCACATCTTTACCTTTGGGGACATGTCTATATCCAATAGAGTACTCAGTACTCACTCTCTACATGTCATCCCAGTCTTGGTAATCTTGTGGTTTCTTTTGTTTTCTCTGGCTAGTAGGTGTATCTGTGTTATCTAACCTTGTTTACTCAAGTTCATTCCTTCCTAAGCCAACTCAAGACCACAAGGTAAGTATATGCATCATAGTCATGTGTATGAGGATTTCTTGCTGTTGTACATACTGTTTGCAAGAAGGACTCATGAGCATGAAGGTACATTTCCCATATTCACATCATTTGCTCTGATGCATATAGCCAAAATACATGTAACACATTGCTTACTCTGTCATGCTTATGCATTCACATGCTCCTATATTCCATATTTACATGTTTGCATACATGTAGGGGGAGCCTATGCATGTTACATGTCTTTCCAAAGCTTTACTTGTTATTCTCTGTATCTTTATCTAAAGCTTTGATGTATCTTGTCATCAATTACCAAAAAGGGGGAGATTGAAAGCACAAGTGCTCCCTGGGTGATTTTGGTAATTAATGTCAACATATCTCTGGTTGGACTAATGCTTCTATCTAGTATGTTTCAGATAAGTTCAACAATGGAGTGGCATGGACTAGAGGATGTGGAACCCCTTCAAAATGCTAAGGACAAAGGATTGGCACAAGCTCAAAGCTTAGGACTCTACTTTTTTCATTTTAAGTGATCCAAGATCACATTGAGTCCATAGGAAAAGCCAATACTATCAAGAGGGGGTGAGGTGTTGCTTAATGAGTTTCTTGCTCAAAGTGCTTAGTGATATGCTCCAAAAACCCTCAACTACTTTCTCACATCCACATATGTCCCAAACCAAAAGTCAAACTCGGCCCCACCAAAACTTTCTATCCGGCGCCACCGAGTTCAGTTGACATAGCCACTGCTAGAAACCCTAATCAGTTCGGTCTCACCGATGGGATCTCGGTCTCACCGATCTGGGCTTGCAAACTCTCTGTTGCCTATTGCAATAATTTCGGTCCCACCGAGATGTGCAATCGGTCTCGCCGAGTTTGCTTGGCCAACTCTCTGTTTTGCTTATTACCCAAATCGGTCCAACCGAGTTTGTGTAATCGGTCAAACCGAGTTGAGGCTTTACCCTAACCCTAGCACATCGGTCCCATCGACTTGATCATATCGGTTCCATCGAAATGCCTAACAGTCACATTATGAGCTAAATCGGTCTGACCGAGTTTCACGATTCGGTCCCACCGAGTTTGGTAAGTTTTGTGTAACGGTTAGATTTTGTGTGGAGGCTATATATACCCCTCCACCCACTCTTCATTCGTGGAGAGAGCCATCAGAACATGCCTACACTTCCAACATACATTTTCTGAGAGAGAACCACCTACACTTGTGTTGAGGTCAAGATATTCCATTCCAACCACATAAATCTTGATCTCTAGCCTTCCCCAAGTTGCTTTCCACTCAAATCATCTTTCCACCAAATCCAATCATATGAGAGAGAGTTGAGTGTTGGGGAGACTATCATTTGAAGCACAAGAGCAAGGAGTTCATCATCAACACACCATTTGTTACCTCTTGGAGAGTGGTGTCTCCTAGATTGGCTAGGTGTCACTTGGGAGCCTCCGTCAAGATCGTGGAGTTGAACCAAGGAGATTTTAAGGGCAAGGATATCGCCTACTTCATGAAGATCTTCCCGAGTGGGGCAAGTCCTTCGTGGGAGACGGCCATGGTGGGATAGACAACGTTGCTTCTTCGTGGACCCTTCATGGGTGGAGCCCTCCGTGGACTCGCGCAACCATTACCCTTCGTGGGTTGAAGTCTCCATCAACGTGGATGTATGATAACACCACCTATCGGAACCACGGATAAAAAATCTCCGTGTCTCCAAATTGCGTTTGAACAATCCAATCCCATCCCTTTACATTCTTGCAACTTGCATGCTTTACTTTCCGCTGCTCATATACTCTTGTCATGCTTGCTTGATATGTATTGTGAATGTTTAAACTTGTGCCAAAACTCCACATCAACTTAAGGAAATTAAAAACTGCAACTTTTCTTCTTATAGTCTATTCACCCCCCTGTAGACACCTCTTCTCGATCCTTTCAGTACCCTATGTATACATCGGCGCACAGTTCTCGAACGAGTACTCTATTTCATCAAACACACACTGCTCGTATGATAAACCGTGACAACTTATGTCTTACCATACCATATTTATGAAAAAACTAGTGAGGACGCTTCTGTTTCGGCAATAATTAGGATGGTTCTCACATGATTCACGGGCACACAAAAGTAGCAGCAGTTCCCATAGACAGATTCAAACAGTGTACTAGCCCTAGTGGGCTCGATAATATGCAAGGTTCAGATAATTAGAAACAATCCAAACTACTATTAAACACTAGCTGGGGCAACTATTTCATGCCTCGTTCTAATTTGGGATGGACACAAGATGGACCTTGCCATGTACATCATCGAGGACGTCCGGCAGCAGCTCAATCCTGTGAACCTTCCTGAAGATAACCTTGTGGCCTTATCACTCATAAACTTGTTTGTGGAGACATGCCACGTCATCTTCCTGCATAAGCTTGACAAGAACAGTATGCCTCACAAACAAAGGAGTAGCTTTGAAATTCTTGTGCTTCAGTACACCCTGGACAACACGCCTCACAACAGTGAGGCTAGAATACATCTCGACATTGGTACAAGCGCAAATGGCTTCCAGGATCCAACATCCTAAGAACTCTGTTTTCCCAGTGCATATATTTAGGTCATCCGCCTCATAGCGAGTGACATGTACAATCACACAATCCTTGTCTACATCTGAGCTCTAATTGAAATAGAAACAAATTCTGAATTACTTTCCAATATAAGAAACACAATCTATTTAAACCACTATGTAGAGTCAAAAGTATGCATGACAGGGAAGGTAGCATGGCATCGAAGCTAATAAAATTTTGCATTATTTATCACCACATACTTAGATGAAAAACCACAATCGAGACCGGCAAAGAAGAAAATCACCTTGGGCAGCTCAGGGGGGACACATCCTCGAAGGGGGAAAACTGCTCCTGCAGGGCCATGGGGGCTGTAAGCTCAAACAGGGCGTTGGCCATCTTAGTAGTGGCCGTGAAGGTATCTAGGGTCGGCTTGTTGGCTGCCTCCATCTTCTTGGAGCTCTCTGTTTTGTGGGGATCAGCCTCCCGCGTCTGCTCCAACCTCGGCAGATCTATTCCTGGCTCTCCTTGGTCCATCACGAAACTTACAAATACTAGGAGACCACTAAAAGGAAAACACAATCACAATGACAATGAAACAAAAAAGAGAGCGATGATCTGTTACTGCTTTGCAAAAGTTTTTTTTCTCTGAACGAAAATGTACCAACATCACGGATCCGCTTACCTTCCCTTCGTTGGGAGAGAAGAACAGTGGCAGATGCGAGTGTTGGCTTTCTTGAAGACGGTGAGGGAGACGGGGATTCAGTGAAGAGTGAAATGATGGTTGCTTCATCCGTCAAACTTAGACTGCGGGGAGGTGGGGTTTTGTGATATGATGGCTCGTTACTGCCGCGCTACGACTGGGATGACTCTCCGCGTGCATACTGCCTTCTAATTTGGTGGATGGCATTTGGGCCCATATGCTGCATGGCCCGCATGTCGGTGAACGAAAGTAAAACGACATTCAGTAGAGGAAGACATTTTGATGACCTCGGAGGAGCCAGAAGCGGTAGTGTATCCACTGTACTAGTAGTAATTATTTTTCTGGGTAGCTGTAGAGTGTCTCCACTATGCTAGTAGTAATTGTTTCTCTCGGCCCAAGACAAAACAGCCCATCCACCCTAGTAAATAATAAAATCAATTCAAAAGCCCATATATTTACTTAATGCGAGGCGCTACCCACACCTAGATCACCGCCCCTAAAAAACTTGGGTGCTCTTCTTCCTCCTCACCCCCACCCACCTCACGTTAGCTCGCTCCACTCGTACCCCCAAATTCCTCACCTCACTCCTACAGAAAACCCTAGCTCCCCTTCTTCCTCACTACTACAGAAAAACCCCAGCTCCCCTTCTTCTTCACTCCCACTACAACTAGGCTCGTCATTCGTTACTCTGTTCAAATCCGTGAGCTCGACGCGACGTCCTCGAGGAAAATGGAGTCGGCTAACCCTAGCGCCAAGAAGATGAGGCTCCCACTAGCGGCGGCGCCTGTTGTAGATCCCGCACCTGGCAGCGTGGGGAGAAGCGGCGAGCCCACCCCACCGGATCCCAGGAACCCTTAGAATCTCGGGTGGACCGCATCAGCGATCTCCCGGACGCCATCCTCGGTGTCGGTGGAAACGACACCTATTGGGTCACTGGGATCCCTTCTATGGTTGGCGGGCGCGAGGTTGTGCAAAGAGCGGGCTGTTACCTCTTGAGCACTGCGTTGGTTTTCCCTTGAAGAGGAAAGGGCGATGCAATAAAGTAGCGTAAGTATTTCCCTCAGTTTTGGAGAACCAAGGTATCAATCCAGTAGGAGACCACGCTCAAGTCCCTCGAACCTACACAAACAAATAAGAACCTCGCAACCAATGCGATAAAGGGGTTGTCAATCCCTTCACGGTCACTTCCGAGAGTGAGATTTGATAAGACAATATTTTTGGTATTTTTATGATAAAGACTAAAAGTAAAGAAAGCAAAATAAACGGCGAAAGAAATAGCTTGTTGACGGGAGATTAATATGATGGAAAATAGACCCTGGGGCCATAGGTTTCACTAGTGGCTTCTCTCAAGATAGCATAAGTATTACGGTGGGTAAACGAATTACTGTCGAGCAATTGATAGAATTGGGCATAGTTATGAGAATATCTAGGTATGATCGTGTATATAGGCATCACGTCCGTGACAAGTAGACCGAAACAATTCTGCATCTACTACTATTATTCCACACATCGACCGCTATCCAGCATGCATCTAGAGTATTAAGTTCATAAGAACGGAGTAACGCTTTAAGCAAGATGACATGATGTAGAGGGATAAACTCATGCAATATGATATAAACCCCATCTTTTTATCCTCGATGGCAACTATACAATATGTGCCTTGCTGCCCCTGCTGTCACTGGGAAAGGACACCGCAAGATTGAACTCAAAGCTAAGCACTTCTCCCATTGCAAGAAAGATCAATCTAGTAGGCCAAACCAAACTGATAATTCGAAGAGACTTGCAAAGATAACCAATCATACATAAGAGAATTCAGAGGAGATTCAAATATTGTTGATAGATAAACTTGATCATAAACCCACAATTCATCGGATCTCGACAAACACACCGCAAAAGAAGATTACATCGAATAGATCTCCATGAGAATCGAGGAGAACGTTGTATTGAGATCCAAAGAGAGAGAAGAAGCCATCTAGCTAATAACGATGGACCCGAAGGTCTGAGGTAAACTACTCACACTTCATCGGAGAGGCTATGGTGTTGATGTAGAAGCCCTCCGTGATCAATGCCCTCTCCGGCAGGACGCCGGAAAAGGCCCCAAGATGGGATCTCACGGGTACAGAAGGTTGCGGCGGTGGAATTAGGTTTTCTTGGTTGCTTCTGATGGTTTGGGGGTACGTAGGTATATATAGGAGGAAGAAGTAGGTCGGCCGAGCCACGAGGGGCCCAAGAGGGTGGAGGGCGCGCCGAGGGGGGTAGGCGCACCCCCTACCCCGTGGCTTCCTCGTCTGTTGCTTGACGTCCACTCCAAGTCCTCTGGATCACGTTTGTTCCAAAAATCACGTTCCCGAAGGTTTCATTCCGTTTGGACTCCGTTTGATATTCTTTTTCTGTGAAACACTGAAATAGGCAAAAAAATAGCAATTCGGGCTGGGCCTCCGTTTAATAGGTTAGTCCCAAAAAATATTATAGAAGTGTATAATAAAGCCCATTAAACATCCAAAACAGAATATATAATAGAATGGAACAAGCAAAAATTATAGATATGTTGGAGACGTATCAAGCATCCCCAAGCTTAATTCCTGCTCGTCCTCGAGTAAGTAAATGATAAAAACAGAATTTTTGATGTAGAATGCTACTTAGCAAAATTTTCAATGTAATTCTCTTAATTGCGGCATGAGTATTCAGATCCGAAAGATTCAAGATAAAAGTTTAATATTGACATGAAAATAATAATACTTCAAGCATACTAATAGAGCAATCATGTCTTCTCAAAATAATCATGGCCAAAGAAAGTTATCCCTACAAAATCATATAGTCTGGCTATGCTCTATCTTCATCACAGAAAGTATTTAATCATGCACAACCCCAATGACAAGCCAAGCAATTGTTTCATACTTTTGATGTTCTCAAACTTTTAAATCTTCACGCAATACATGAGCGTGAGCCATGGATATAGCACTTATATGTGGAATAGAATGGTGGTTGTGGAGAAGACAAAAAGGAGAAGATAGTCTCACATCAACTAGGCGTATCAATGGGCTATGGATATGCCCATTAATAGATATCAATGTGAGTGAGTAGGGATTGCCATGCAACGGATGCACTAGAGCTATAAGTGTATGAAAGCTCAACAAAAGAAACTAAGTGGGTGTGCATCCAACTTGCTTGCTCACGAAGACCTAGGGCAATTTGAGGAAGCCCATCGTTGGAATATACAAGCCAAGTTCTATAATGAAAAAATTCCCACTAGCATATAAAAGTGACAACAAGAGAGACTCTCTATCATGAAGATCATGGTGCTACTTTGAAGCACAAGTGTGGTAAAAGGATAGTAACATTTTCCCTTCTCTCTTTTTCTCTCATCATTTTTTTGTTTGGCCTTCTATTTTTTATGGCCTTTCTCTTTTTTTTCATCCGGAGTCACATCCCGACTTATGGGGGAATCATAGTCTCCATCATCCTTTCCTCACTTGGGACAATGCTCTAATAATGATGATCATCACACTTGTATTTACTTACAACTCAAGAATTACAACTCGATACTTAGAACACGATATGACTCTATGTGAATGCCTCCGGCGGTGTACCGGGATATGCAATGAATCAAGAGTGACATGTATGAAAATAATGAATGGTGGCTTTGCCACAAATACGATGTCAACTACATGATCATGCAAAGCAATATGACAATAATGGAGCGTGTCATAGTAAACGGAACGGTGGTAAGTTGCATGGCAATATATCTCGGAATGGCTATGGAAATGCCATAATAGGTAGGTATGGTGGCTGTTTTGAGGAAGGTAATGGTGGGTGTATGATACCGGTGAAAAGTGCGTGGTATTAGAGAGGATAGCAATGGTGGAAGGATGAGAGTGCGTATAATCCATGGACTCAACATTAGTCATAAAGAACTCATATACTTATTGCAAAAATCTACAAGTTATCAAAGCAAAGTATTACGCGCATGCTCCTAGGGGGATAGATTGATAGGAAAAGACCATCGCTCGTCCCCGACCGCCACTCATAAGGAAGACAATCAATAAATAAATCATGCTCCGACTTCATCACATAACGGTTCACCATACGTGCATGCTACGGGAATCACAAACTTTAACACAAGTATTTCTCAAATTCACAACTACTCAACTAGCATGACTCTAATAACACCATATTCATATCTCAAAATAATTACCAAGCATCAAACTTCTCATAGTATTCAACACACTCATAAGAAAATTTTACTAATCTTGGATGCTTATCATATTAGGACTAATTTTATGATTAAAGAAAATTACCATGCTGTTTTGTAGGACTCTCAAAATAATATAAGTGAAGCATGAGAGAACAATAGTTTCTATAAAACAAGCCACCACCGTGCTCTAAAAGATGTAAGTGAAGCACTAGAGCAAAAACTATATAGCTCAAAATATATAAGTGAAGCACATAGAGTATTCTAATAAATTCCGAATCATGTGTGTATCTCTCAAAAGGTGTGTACAGCAAGGATGATTGTGGAAAACTAAAAACAAAGACTCAAATCATAAAAGACGCTCCAGGCAAAACACATATCATGTGGTGAATAAAAATATAGCTCCAAGTAAAGTTACCGATAGACGAAGATGAATGAGGGGATGCCTTCCGCGGCATCCCGAAGCTTAGGCTTTTGGTTGTCCTTGGATTTTACCTTGGGGTGCCTTGGGCATCCCCAAGCTTAGGCTCTTGCCAATCCTTGTTCAATAATCCATCAAATCCTTACCCAAAACTTGAAAACTTCACAACACAAAACTTACAGAAAATCTCATGAGCTCCGCTAGCGAAAGAAAACAAAACACCACTTCAAGGTACTGTATTGAACCAATTATTTATTTATATTGTTGTTAAAACTACTGTATTCCAACTTCTCTATGGTTTATAATCTATTTTACTAGCCATAGATTCATCAAAATAAGCAAACAACACACGAAAAACAGAATCTGTCAAAAAACAGAACAGTCTGTAGTAATCTGTAACTAATGCAAACTTATGGAACTCAGAAAAATCTACCAAAATAGGAAGACCTAGATAATTTGTTTATTGATATACTGCAATTGGAATCAGTATTTTATCACGTTCTGGTGATTTTTAACAATTGTTTTCGTGAACAGAAAGTTTCTGGAATTTTCAACAAGATCAAATAACTATCATCCAAGAAGATCCTATAGGTTTAACTTGGAACGAACACTAATTAAAACATAAAACCACATCTAAACAGAAGCTAGATGGATTATTTATTCCTAAACAGAACCAAAAAGGAAAAAACTAAAATAAAATTGGGTTGCCTCCCAACAAGCGCTATCGTTTAACGCCCTTAGCTAGGCATTGAGATTTCAATGATGCTCACATCAAAGACAGGAATTAAAGCACAAAGAGAGCATCATAGAACACGTGATAAACACATCTAAGTCTAACATACTTCCTATGCATAGGCATTTTATAAGCAAACAAATTATCAAGGCAAGCAAAAACTACCATATGCAAGGAAGAAGAGAGAAACAATAGCAATCTCAACATAACGAGAGGTAATTTAGTAAGATGAAAATTTCTACAACCATATTTTCCTCTCTCATGAAAATTACATGTAGGATCATAAGCAAATTCAACAATATAGCTATCACAAAACATATTCTTAACACGATCCACATGTATGCAAAGTTGACACTCTTCCAAAATAGTGGGATTAACATTAACTAAAGTCATGACCGCTCCAAACCCACTTTTATCAAAAATACCATAAGATTGAACATTCTCCAAATATGTGTGATCTAAAGTTGACACTCTTCCAAACCCACTTTCAATATTCTTGCAAACACTATTATCAATCTCATATTCATCATGGGGCTTAAATAAATTTTCAAGATCAAAAGAAGAATCACCCCAATCATGATCATTGCAACAAGAAGTAGACATAGCAAAACTAGCATCCCCAAGTTTAGGGTTTTGCATATTATTAGCACAATTGACATCAAGAGAATTTATAGTAAAATCATTGCAATCATGCTTTTTATTCAAGGAGCTATCATGAATCTCTTCATAAATTTCTTCATCACAATTTTCAGATTCACGAAATTCAAGCAAAACCTCACAAAGATAATCTAGTGCACTCAAATCACTAGAAATTGGTTCATCATAATTGGATCTCTTAAAAAGATTAGCAAGGGGATGAGGATCCATAAACTTTTTAGCAAGCGAAGATGCAAGCAAAAAGAAGGCACATGGTAACACAAGATCGAACGGAAGGAGGGCGAAGAAAAGGCAAAGGTGAAGTGGGGGAGAGGAAAACGATGGGCAAATGGCAAATAATGTAATGCGAGGTATAAGAGTTTGTGATGGGTACTTGGTATGTTTTGACATGTGCGTAGATTCCCCGGCAACGGCGCCAGAAATGGCTCATTGTCGGGAGTTCAAATCTTGACTTGACATTGCGTAAGCCTCCCTGGCAACGGCGCCAGATATACTTCTTCCTACCTCTTGAGCACTGCATTGGTTTTCCCTTGAAGAGGAAAGGGTGATGCAGTAAAGCAGCGTAAGTATTTCCCTCAGTTTTGAGAACCAAGGTATCAATCCAGTAGGAGACCACGCTCAAGTCCCTCGAACCTACACAAACAAATAAGAACCTCGCAACCAATGCGATAAAGGGGTTGTCAATCCCTTCACGGTCACTTACGAGAGTGAGATTTGATAAGACAATATTTTTGGTATTTTTATGATAAAGACTAAAAGTAAAGAAAGCAAAATAAACGGCGAAAGAAATAGCTTGTTGACGGGAGATTAATATGATGGAAAATAGACCCTGGGGCCATAGGTTTCACTAGTGGCTTCTCTCAAGATAGCATAAGTATTACGGTGGGTAAACGAATTACTGTCGAGCAATTGATAGAATTGGGCATAGTTATGAGAATATCTAGGTATGATCGTGTATATAGGCATCACGTCCGTGACAAGTAGACCGAAACGATTATGCATCTACTACTATTACTCCACACATCGACCGCTCTCCAGCATGCATCTAGAGTATTAAGTTCATAAGAAAGGAGTAACGCTTTAAGCAAGATGACATGATGTAGAGGGATAAACTCATGCAATATGATATAAACCCCATCTTTTTATCCTCGATGGCAACAATACAATACGTGCCTTGCTGCCCCTGCTGTCACTGGGAAAGGACACCGCAAGATTGAACCGAAAGCTAAGCACTTCTCCCATTGCAAGAAAGATCAATCTAGTAGGCCAAGCCAAACTAATAATTCGAAGAGACTTGCAAAGATAACCAATCATACATAAAAGAATTCAGAGGAGATTCAAATATTGTTGATAGATAAACTTGATCATAAACCCACAATTCATCGGATCTCGACAAACACACCGCAAAAGAAGATTACATCGAATAGATCTCTAAGAGAATCGAGGAGAACTTTGTATTCAGATCCAAAGAGAGAGAAGAAACCATCTAGCTAATAACTATGGACCTGAAGGTCTGAGGTAAACTACTCACACTTCATTGGAGAGGCTATGGTGTTGATGTAGAAGCCCTCCGTGATCAATGCCCCCTCCGGCAGGATGCCGGAAAAGGCCCCAAGATGGGATCTCACGGGTACAGAAGGTTGTGGCGGTGGAATTAGGTTTTCATGGTCGCTTCTGATGATTTGGGGGTACGTAGGTACATATAGGAGGAAGAAGTAGGTTAGTGGAGCCACGAGGGGCCCACGAGGGTGGAGGGCGCGCCCAGGGGGGTAGGCGCGCCCCCTACCTCGTGGCTTCCTCGTCTGTTGCTTGACATCCACTCCAAGTCCTCTGGATCACGTTTGTTCCAAAAATCACGTTCCCGAAGGTTTCATTCCGTTTGGACTCCGTTTGATATTCTTTTTTTGCGAAACACTGATATAGGCAAAAAAACAGCAATTCGGGCTGGACCTCCGGTTAATAGGTTAGTCCCAAAAAATAATATAAAAGTGTATAATAAAGCCCACTAAACATCCAAAACAGAATATATAATAGCATGGAACAATCAAAAATTATAGATACGTTGGAGACGTATCACGGATCTTACAGGAAGCACACGGATCGTTTACCAGGTTCGGGCCGCGAAGATGCGTAATACCCTAGTCCTGCTTTGGTGGATGTATTTGAGTGTTCTTTTGTTGTTGAGCTAGCTACGGGGTGCAACTTTCCCAAAAGAGCCGAATCCCTCTCCTGGTCGCCTCAGGCCTCCTTTTATAGGAAAAAGGGGTTGCCAAAGTGGCACACAGGAGGTGGAAAGGTCTACAGTCGATAATCCTATCCTCTGGGACCGTCGGACAAACACATTTAATGTGCTACCGACGTGCCCCCCTTGCTTTATCGGGGACGCCAAGGAAGCACGTCCCAGCTGTCGCCGTCTCGCCTGGCCTCGACACGCGTTCGAGCTGATGAGGCATCGCGGCACCACGTTGGCTGGCTGCTGGGCTGGCGCGGTGGTGGAGCCTTCATGAAGGGTCGCATGCCACCACGCAGGTGCTTGCTGAGTCGGTGTAGAGGCCGCCCGTCGCCACGCAGGTGCCTGCCCAGCTGGTTGAGCTAGCAGCTGCTTGGGGACGGTGGTGGAGTCTTGGCTGGCGCAGGCCTGGCAGTGGCCCTACTGATGCCCTCGACAAGGGTCATGCCGGGGGCCCGGCAAGGGTCTTGCCGTGTCGTTGTAGTTGTCCCCGGCAAGGGTCTTGCCGGGGGTCTTGTGGATTTCCTCGGCCAGGATCCCGCCGAGGGTCGCCGTCTACTGGTCCTCATCAGATCTCACATGTTTATGATCTTCACGAAGATCTGCATGCCACCACAGAGGCGCCTCCCGAGCCTTGGTTCCAACATAGTTGGTTGGGTTGGAGCCTGTGGGCTCAAGGGTGGCTTGCTTTGCTGGCATCGGGCAAGTTGCCCCGGCAAGGCTCTTGCCGGGGCTGCGGAGGCTGCCTCGGCAAGGATCTTGCCGAGGGAGTCCACCTCGCCCTCTTGCTCTCCTGCGTTTCTGGTCTTGGCGTTGCCTTGGTTTTCTCATGCTTCGGCTTCTCTCCGGCTTCCGTCCTCTGCCCTGCTAAGTGTGGCCGTGGCGCGCGGCTCTGACTGCCCGTGCATAAGTAAAAGGGTCAAAAGGAGAGTCCCTACTTTTGTACACCGACAAGAGCCCCCGGGTCTGGGCCACACATAAGCGCGACGCATTGTTGGGCCAGGCCTAGAACGGTGCATGGCCAGGTGGGGCGGATTTTTACCGTGGTAACTGTTTCGTCCGCTGCGCTTCCCCACGGCCCGCGTTGAACGCCTGACATGGAGGGTCATGCGTGATGTGGGGGTCATGTGTGGGGCGGTGTCCGCACGCATGCATCACATCGCAGTTAATTAGAAAAGAGCCGGCATGCGCCTTCCCCGTAAAAAGGAATAACCATGGGTGTGCTGCTCATTTACCCACTGCGTCTTCTTCAATCTCAAAACCGTCGTCCCCTTCTCCTTCCTTCCCAAGCTTTCGCCTTTGCTCGCCGCCGCTGCGTCTTCGCTGTCTTCCATCCCCTGCCTCTTGCAGCCGCCATGGCCCCCAAATCCACCAAGGGCAAGCGAGTGGCTAAGGACGCCGGGGCGTCGGAGCCGCCGAAGAGCGAGTCGGCGGCGCGACGGACGCAGCTCGCCTACTTCCCCTCGATGGTCGACGTGTTCGAACTCCGGGACTGCTTCAGGCCCTTATGGGGGTGCAAGACGGGGGGGGGGGGAGACGACGGGGCATCCAGCCACGCGCGTCACCCTGCCAATTGTGCCGAGGCCGCCATGAATCGGTACCCGTTCTTCGTCGACTACTTTTCTTGAGGCCTTTGCCCCCCTTTCTCCGGTTTCTTCAACGATATCATGCATAGATTATGCTTCCACCTCCTGGATTTTACTCCAAACGTCGTCGCGTGCATGGCTCTGTTCGCCCATCTCTGTGAGGGTTTCATCAGAGTTCTTCCCAACACGGCGCTCTTCCGCCATTATTTTTACCCTCGCATCCAGAAGGGAGGCACTATTTTTGGTTGCATCACCTGGATCCCAAGGTCCAAAGGGACATACCCGGAGGGCGCCTAGGAGAGGTGGGAAGAATGGCGGGGCCGGTGGTGCTGGATTGAGGAGGACGACCCACAGGAGTTCTGCCGAGTTCGCCAGGCGCCGCCGGTTCGCAGGAACGATGGGGCGACATCGACGCCCAGGAGGACAAGCTCAAGATCGCCACCACCAGGATCCACCCCCTCATCGTTGTCGGGCTTACCCTGGAGATGATTGGGGCGGATTTCCTCCGGCGCCGAATCGCTCGTCTGTATAACAAGGGGAGGCCGGCCTGGCTCTTCCAGAACACGGCTAACATCATAAGGCTTCTTCCTGGCCTCAATCACAACATCACGGTGATGGGGCACGCTCACTTCTGCCAGCAGATCTTTCAGCTTGATTTGAACGACGACGGCTGGGCCGAGAGGTCCGGCAAGGCTGCGAAGGCCGGCAAGGTCGTCAAGGGGCCCTTGTTTGGATTGCCGGCGGGGGTGGTCCCACTGAGCAACAACTCGCACCAGACCGACATCATCGCCATGATGCCGGACGGCAACGCACACCGTCCCGTCCAAAACTAGGCCGTGCCGCCGGAGGAGGAGGTGCAGGAGTTCTTTGACGGCTTGGCGGAGGTATATGTATGCAACGAGCCGCTGCTCATCCAGGACACCACTCAGGTAGAGCTGGACTATATCGCCGCCAGGGCGGCGGAGGCGGAGCTCGCCAGGTAGGCCGGCAGCGCTGGCGGCGTGGAGGACGAGACCGCGGCAGCCGTGGAGGAGAGGAGCTCGCCTAGTGGGCAGAATCCGCTGGAGAGGACAGCAGCGCCGGCACCGGGGCCCCTCTCATTGAAGATGCGCCCGATGAGTCGTCGTCGTCGTTGGAGGAGGAGGAGGCCGAGGCTGTCGACCCTCCAGCCACGGGGAGAGGGCGAGTCCTACGGCGAGCCAGCTCCGGCGAGCCGGTTCGGCCAGGCAGGGCCGTGCAACCCCGGCATGCCCAGGAGACGTCTGTGCGCCAAACGAGGGCCTTCGCGGCAAAGAAATTGGTGAAGGCCGCGGTGGCGAAGAAGAAAGCATCTGCCTCTTCTTCGTCTAAGCACACTCAGACGCCACCTTCTTCCCCTCCTCCGGCAGACGTTGACGCGGAGGTCATCTTTGACTTCGGGTCCCTCAGCCCAAGGAGGAAGAGGAAGGCAGCAGAGGAGGAGGTGGAGGAGGAGGAGTAAACTTCTTGTTCCCTCCCCCCCTTTTTGTCATCTCCGTCTCCTCAAACCATGTCGCTTATCTTGGATTGTTTTCATTTTTGCAGGGATGTGGAGACGCTGGCCCAGAGGGTGAAGAGGGCCAGGTCCTCGGCGGGCGGCCAGCCCCCGGTGGGCACCTCGAGGGCGCCACTGGTGGTGGTGAGTACCCGGGACAACAGCCCCCGGAGCAGCCCCCAGCGTAAGTTCGCCACTCGCCCCTCGTTGACGTGTGTGTTGGGGGGTATGAGTCACTGGCGGTGACCTTGCCGAGATCGCAGGAGGAGGAGCCACTGAGGGCCACCCCCGACGCGCCGCCCCGATCGACCACGCCGCCCGAGGGGCGTCCCCGGCAAAGGCGTCAAGCACCGAGCCCATGCACACGGAGGAGGAGAACTTGGGCGCCGACGGCTCCACCTCGGCGCCAGATGTTGGCGAGAAAGGGGCTACTTCTTCCCAGCCCGGCACGGGTACATCATTCGCCTCTCATCCCTGCCCTTTCTTCTTCTTTCTGAATCTTGGTCTTGGCTTCACTTCATCCCCTTCTTGATACCCAGATGCTCCGTCGGCGGGCCAGGAGGACATAGACACTGTCATCGAGGATGTCGCCAAGGCCGCCAAGGGCACTGCCGAGGACGCCGCCAAGGGACCTACCGGGGAGCCCGGCAAGGCTACTGCCGAGGAAGCCGGCAAGGGGCTTGCCGGGGAGGCCGGCATGTCCGCTGCAGAGGAGGAGGTGGTTGATGACCAGCCTTCCTCCTCCGCTGCCTCTGGCTCCAGCAGGTATCTGAAGGTGAGCGACGACCTTTTCGTCCACCTTCCAGGGACGTCGAGCTCCTGGGCGCCATCGAGGGAGAGGTGTTCGACGAGGAGGTGCTTGCCGCCGCCGGGCTCGAGGTTGTTGACGAGCCGAGCGCCAGTGGCGACGGTTCTCAGGAGGAGCGGCTTCTCCAGGCCATGGGCGCCAGCTTTCAGAAGCTCCAGGCGCTCCACCGCGCCCGCCTGGACAAGGCCAAGTCTAGGATGGCAACGGTGGACAAGGCGGAGGCGGACCTCAAGGGACGCGTTGCCGAGGCGCAAACTTGGTTCCACCAAGCTTGTGAGGAGCTGAAGGCCGCCCAGGGCGAGCTGGCCAAGCGCGAGGTGGAGCTCACCATGAAGCGGGCCGACATCGAGAAGGCTCAGGAGACGGCGAAGAACCTGGCCGCCAAAGCCAAAGCCGCTCAAACCCAGCACCAGGCCGCGCTGAACTCCCAGGAGGAGGACCTTGCCGTGCGTGAGGAGAAGCTTGCCGCAACGCTCCGCGACAAGGATGAGGAGGTGGAGAAGCTCGTCGTGCAGCAGACCCAGGAGCTGGAGCAGAGGCACAGAGAAGCACTCAATGCCCAGGCTCTGGTTCACGCCGACAAGGTTAGGGAGCTGGAGGTGGAGCGGGACGGGCTGAAAGACCAGGTCCTGAAGCTGTCCAAGGAGAAGGACACGCTCAACAGCACTCTGGTTGAGGCGCAGGGCGCGGCCCTCGGCAGGGTTGGGCAGCTCTCCAAGGCCAACAAGTCCATCAAAGACCTCAGGCTGAAGCTGGAGGGTCTCGAGGGGATGCTGTCGGAGGGCAAGGCCCGGAAGGAGGCCCTGGCCAAGGACATGGAGACCGAGAAGCACCTGCGGAAGAACGAGCCACAAAGACTTTGTGGAGGGTGAAAATCGCTGGATCGGGCGCCTCGAAGGCGTCGCCGGCAGGATCACCATGCAGCTGGCTACCATGGGGATGCCAAATGTGAGGTATACCCCGGAGCGCAACGTGAGCCCCAACGCCAAGCTGACCATCTTCTTTGAGGGCGTCCTCGGGGCCCTAGAGAAGCTCCACTCCAATTGGGCGGCCTCCCTGGCCGATGAGGCCCGGAGGCTTTGCCGGGGTGCCATGACCAAGGTCCCCACCAAGGTGGCGCACTGGAATCCTGACCTCGACTTCGACACCGCGCTGGAGAGCTTGCCGGAGGGTGCGGACATCGCGGCACTCAAGGAGCGTATCAAGCGCACCATCAGCCGCATCGATGGAATCGAAAGGGTGGAGAGCCAGCGCCGGGATTAGGCACCCCATTTCTCATTGCCGCTACAGGTCCATGACCAAGACAATTTCTATCTTTAGTTAGAACCGCAGCAACAACTGATGTAATATAACTCTGCAGTACTTTTGATACAATGCATGTTATTTTCCTGTCTGATATTCCCTTGTATGTCCGCCATACGTTAACCAGGTAGGCTCGCCGGCACGTAAACCCAGGGCGGCACCTTGGGGACGGATCCCCAATGGCCTGCTGGGTGTGCTTGCTGCTGAGCGAACCACCTTACCGCTCTCAACGCAGCTGCTCGAACAGTCGAGCTTGACTCGAGTCAGAATCGAGAGCCTTGCCAATTGCGGAAGGCTACCCTGCAACTCTCGACGCGGCCGCTTGAGCTATTGAGCGGACTCGAAACATAACATGGGCGTTGCCAATTGCGGAAGGGCCCCTTTGCGTGCAGGTTTTCCATACACAGGGCAGGACCTTCAAGGATAATAACCATATATATATATATAAATAAATTGCCCAAAGTTTCACATGACTTAGCTTTTCTGTTGTTGTAAGGGCGCCAACCGCATCCGCAGACGGCGCCATCACGCTTGGTCGTCTTCTTCCTTGGAAGGACGGTCACGATGAAGCCGCTGCTTCGATCAGACCAGATTTTCACAACTGCACCCCTACCTGGCGCGCCAAAGATGTCGGTGGAAACGACACCTATGGGGTCACTGGGATCCCTTCTACGGTTGGCGGGCGCGAGGTTGTGCAAAGAGCAGGTCTGAAAGGAAGCACACGGATCATTTACCCAGGTTCGGGCCGCGGAGATGCGTAATACCCTAGTCCTGCTTTGGTGGATGTATTTGAGTGTTCTTGTGTTCTTGAGCTAGCTACGGGGTGCAACTTGCCCTAAAGAGCCGAATCCCTCTCCTGGTCTCCTCGGGCCTCCTTTTATAGGAAAAAGGGGTTGCCACAGTGGCACACAGGAGGAGGAAAGGTCTACAGTTGATAAGCCTATCCTCTAGGACCGTCGGACAAACGCATTTAATGCGCTGCCGACGTGCCCCCTTGCTTTATCAGGGACGCCAAGGAAGCACGTCCCAGCTGTCGCCGCCTCGCCTAGCCTCGACACGCGTCTGAGCTGATGAGGCATCGCGGCACCATGTTGGCTAGCTGCTGGGCTGGCGCAGTAGTGGAGCCTTCATGAAGGGTCGCATGCCACCACGCAGGTGCTTGCTGAGTCGGTGTAGAGGCCACCCGTCGCCACAAAGGTGCATGCCCAGCTGGTTAAGCTAGCAGCTGCTTGGGGACGCTGGTGGAGTCTTGGCTGGCGCGGACCTGGCAGTGGCCTGCTGATGCCCTCGGCAAGGGTCTTGCCGGGGGCCCGGCAAGGGTCTTGCCGTGGCGTTGCAGTCGTCCTCGGCAAGGGTCTTCCCAGGGGTCTTGTGGATATTCTCGGCCAGGATCCCGCCGAGGGTCGCCGTCTTCTAGTCCTCATCATATCTCACATGTTTATGATCTTGACGAAGATTTGCATGCCACCACAGAGGCGCCTCCCGAGCCTTGGTTCCAACGTAGTTGGTTGGATTGGAGCCTGTGGGCTCAAGGGTGGCTTGCTCCGCTGGCATCGGGCAACTTGCCCCGGCAAGGCTCTTGCCGGGGCTGTGGAGGCTGCCTCAGCAAGTATCTTGCCGAGGGAGTCCACCTCACCCTCTTCCTCTCCTGCGTTTCTGGTCTTGGCGTTGCCTTGGTTGTCTCGTGCTTCGGCTTCTCTCCGGCTTCCCTCCTCTGCCCTGCTAAGTGTGGCCGTGGCGTGCGGCTCTGACTGCCCGTGCACAAGTAAAGGGGTCAAAAGGAGAGCCCCTACTTTTGTACACCGACACTCGGGGAGATCATCTCGCTTCTCCCCACCAAGGATTGCTGCCGCACCCAAGTCCTCTCAATTTGGTGGCGCCCTCTATGGCACGCCATGCCCCTTAATCTCGAGTGTCATCAGCTATGTCTCTTTGATGATTTTGATCTCCCCAGAGCCATCATCTCCTCCCACCACGGCTCTGTTCAAAGCCTCTGCATCCCGTCACGCTACCTGAGCAAGCATACCATGCCCTGCATGGTGGACGCCTGGCTGAAATCCCCTGAATTCACAGAACTACAGCTGCTTGAGTTCTACTATTCCCTTGGAAATCACCTACCAGATACCGAATGCCATGTACTTGTGCCCTCAGCACCGATGTCCATCTCGCGGTTTTCCTCCTCTCTCCACACCACCACCTTTGTGATGTGCTACCTACCAGACAATCTGGTACTAAACCTTCAACTCCCATTTCTCAAAAAACTTTCACTATGTGGGTTCATATATCAGAGGCCTCATTGCACAACATCATCCACTCTAGTTGCCCTGCCCTGGAGTGCTTGGTGCTTGTTTTCACAGTTAGAATCGGTTGTCTCCAAATAAAGTCGCCTAACCTTGTAAGAATTGGAATTTCTTTTGACGAAAGGCAGCTCATCATCCAAGATGCTCCTTCACTTCAAAGGTTGATCCTTGAGTCTAGTTATTCACCATCGCAAATAACTATCCTCTTTGCGCCTAAACTGGAGACCTTGGGTCTAATACATGATCTTTGTGCTCATTTCAAGATGGTGTTTGGCTCCATAGTTCTTCAGGTACTGTATATTATCATGTACACTTGTAACCATAAGCTACATTTTAAATTTCTGCGCATAAGTTATATATCATCTTGGAGTACATATTTTGTACTAATATTATGTTCTATGCTCAATGAAGAGTTTCTCCATGGATAGCCTATCAATGGTGCTGGATTCTGTCATGATCTTATATATCCAAATGAATAGTTTTGATCTGAACATGATTATTGGCTTTCTGCAATGCTTTCCATGTGTGGAGAAGTTGTATATAAAGGTGATAATTTCACGCACATTGGAAGCCCGCATATAGTGTACTAGAATTAACCATTCAACTGTTGCTCTTTCGACACTCTTTTTTTAGACCTTAACTGTTTTCAATCTTCATGTCTATTTAGGCAACGGGACAGGGTAAGAAAGTTATAACCAATCGGTGGATTCGTAAGCACCGGGATTTTCTCACTTCTCATGACATTCGATTGAAGACAATAACGCTAGAACGATATGTAGCCAACCATGCGAACACTAGATTTGTCACATCCTTCCTGCTGAATGCGAGGTTACTATTGTCCGTCAGGCTTAAGTTTATCAGTAGCATGGTTTTGACGGATGGTATGTCGAAGAGCAAAAAAAGGAGTTTCAGGTGGACAAAAGAGCTTCTGAATGTGTCGGGCTTCTATTTACAATATCTTGTGGTCATAATCCAGTAAATTTTACGACCCAGGATGTTCATTCTATGGACCTAACCGATCCATTTGATTGTGGCTGCCGTAAATAGTGTTGGAGTTAGATGTTGTTGCCCTTTTCAACTCGGCTGTGACTGTCCTATTTTCTTTGAAACAAGGCAAATGCCTTGCCATTCGTTTAATTAAGAGTGAAATATTGTAACAAATCCCAACCAAGGGAAATAAAATCACTCTCGCCGGCTGCTTGAGCACACTATGCATTATAGAACCCAAGTGATTAGCCCACACCAGCACCCACAAACTTATTTTGAACTAACACACCAAATGGGCTGTAAATTTTCATAAGAAAGGTTGCATGGCTGTGACAGATTTGGATTCTGACATTTGGGGCCCATGAGGAAAAAGCTTGTCCAAGGTGGTGTTGACTTACTAGCTAGTCAACAAACGATTCTGCCTACCAGCCGTTGGATTGACATCCAACATCTGTCGTGTATCTTCTGTGTCTTGTCTTCTTCCTCTAGCCGCCCAAACCAAACCACCCCGTCGGTTCCGCCTGCTCCTGCCTCCCACGGCTGGTTGCGCCTCCGCCGCCCTACCATACCCTCCAATGTTGGCCACTCCCTCCCTCTATTCCCCCACACGTCTTGTTATTCTCCGGCGACGTCAGCCCCAACACGCACCCGCACCCGAACGAGTCACCCTCGTACTCCCCTCCACCTGCGACTGGACCGCGCATCTTCCATGGCTCCTGTTCGTTCCGTCCGAGGCCTCACTGTCATCCTCCACCTTGGTTCGCTCGCCATGCGCCGCCCTCTTACATTGTCAATGCCGTCAACAACCGATAGGAACAAGGAGAAGATTGTACATGGAGAGGATGATAGTAGGGACCCACCAGGGTCATGGCAGTATGCAAGCAAGTGCCTCATTATTACGTGCCCAAAAAACGGTTCCTCCTAATGGTTGGACATCTGGGGCTCACGCCATTGTCATCATAGTAAATAAATGAGAGAATTACACAACAAGCGGCTGACACCAGGGACCCAGCAGGTCGCACAGTTGTTATTTAATTTTTTTAGGAACAAGCAGTTGTTATTTATACTAGACGGATCAGGGTAACAACGGGGCTGTGCGGGGGCAATGGCCCGTCTAGACAGGGTTTTATTTATGTTTACCACATCATGGGCCCAGTTGTGTTTTTTTCTTGCTGAAAATGGCTAGCCCAGTTCTACTTTTTTTTAAGAAATACCCAAACGAGGCCTACTTGCTTTGTCAACCCTGCTGGGCTGCAAATCTTTCAAGACGAGGAGAGTTTCATTCGGCTTGCCCAGTAAATGCGCTATCAGTAATGAGAAATGGGCTGTACATTTTTAAAACACATCAAACCAGGAATTAGTTCCAAATTTTTTTCATTACATGATTTTAAATTCCATTCATTTTTATGCGTGGACAATTATTTGGATTTTATATTTATATAAATTTATTTTTCAAATTAGTTTGAATGTGACTCGGAATTTCGGGATTAAAAACTATTGACCGCACCAAAATATGAAAAATTCATATAATTTTTAACCGTGGCGACAATATAGGTTGTAATGCTAACAAAAAGAAGATGGGCTCCAAAAAAATCCTTATGAATTAGCAAATGGGCTGTAAATTATTAGAAATAATGGCGGATGGGTTGTATGCTGTTTTCCACACATTTGAGTCTGACTTTTGCGCCTACTATAGGTTGACGTGTACGCTCTCCTAAAAAAAGGTTGACGCACATGCAACACCGTGTCAACTTAGGCAACACAGGAGAGCAGCGATTGTTGGATGTCCATCCAACGGCCGTCGTGCTTCTTCAATCTCTCCTCTTATTGCTCTAGCCGCTCAAACAAGCGCTGGCGGGAGTGCCTGCACCCTCCTCCCGCGGCCGGCTGTGCTGCCGCATAGGCCTCACCGCCCCACCGTACTCCCATCGCTGGCCTAGCCATCCCTCTACTCACCCATATCTGTTGTTATTCTCCGGCGACGGCAGACGAACCCGTAAATCCTGGTACTCCCCTCCGTGTGGGAAACAACTGTCGAGTCTTCCCTGGCTCCGTGTCGTTCCCTTCCTAGGCCTCGCCGTCGTCCACCGCCCTGGTGCTCTCGGTGCGGCGTGGTGAACGAACGATATCCATCGGAAGTGGACTGTACGTGGAGAGGCTGACAGTTGGGTCCATGGCCACGCGCAAGGAAATGCCTCCTTATTACGAGCAAAATATTGATTCCTCCACGTGACAGCTGGGACCCACCGGAAGGGCCTTTGTATTTTGCGAAAAAAAGTTGCCCCCGTTGACAGCTCGGACCCACCAACTATATCTTCGCAGGCAAGGAAGTGCCTCCTTATTACGCACAAAAAAATGAATACTCCCCCTACTAGCTAGGACCCACCATAGTGGGAGGCTGACTTGTGGGCCTACTAAGTTGACGCGGACGGAAGTCTTTGTCAACTTAGTCAATATGAACGATTCTAGCTCTAGTAACCGTACGATGTCCATCCAACGGCCGTAGTGCTTCTTCAACCTCTGGTCTTCTTGCTCTAGCCGCCCAAACCAGCGCCGGTCGCACTGCCTGCTACTGCCTCCCATGGTCGGCTATGCTGCTGCGGAGGCCTCACCGCCCTACTACTCCCACCGCTGGCCAGGCCATCCCTCAACTCACCCACAACCCCTGCTATTCTGCGGCGACGGCAGCCTCACACCGCAGCCGAACCAATCAACCCTCGTACTCCTCTCTGTGTGGGCATCCACTGCCGTGTCTTCCCTGGCTCCTCGTCGTCCCCTTCCTAGGCCTCGCCGTCATCCACCGCCTTGGTGCTCTCGGCGCGGCGTGGTCAATGTGGTCAAGGAATGTCTTCCATCGGAAGAGTACTATACGTGGAGAGGCCGACAGCTGGGTCCACGGCCGCAGCAACGAAGTGCCTCCTTATTACGCACAAAATAATGATTCCTCCACCTGACAGCAGGGACCCACCGGACGGGCCACCGTATTTCGTGAAACAAACATTTCCCCCATCACTGCTGGGACCCACCAGCTATATCTTCGCACGCAAGGAAGTGCGTCCATATTACGGGCAAAAAATATGATTCTCCCCTTGACAACTGGGACCCACCGGCTATATCTTCGCACGCAAGGAAGTGCCTCCTTATCCTCCCTGGCAGTCGAGACCCACCTGGTCGAAGCGTATGTAGCGTTGTCTATCTTGTCGCGAACATGTACGTACATACTGGTCGATCGGTCTTTCTGCAGGCTGCAGCGATGAACCGTGGCTGAGTAAGGAATGACACGTACCGTAGTAGAGGCATGGACGTAGCATGTCACGCAGTCCCATCAATATCACGTACACGTATGTACAACTAGGGTGCAAGAAAGTAAATACGGCCATGAACGTACATACGGGCGGGGTCTCGAACGCCTACTTGCACATACGTACGGCCAGGGCTCGTGTACATGGAGAGACAGCGACGGCGTCCTGTTCATCGGCAGCCAACCGGCTGGGTCGGAACGGAGAAACTGCGTTGTCGTGTTCATCGGGACGCAACGGAATGCGTCGTGTTCATCGGGAGTCAACCGGCTTGGACGGAACAGCCGAAATGAGGCCTGGCATACTGCAGAACGGAGGAAACGGCCTTGTGTTCGACCGCCTACGGTGGAAACAGGATCCTATTCACCGGGAGGGGTCTGGCGTACCACAAAATGGAGGAAACAGACTTCTCTTCGACCTCCTACGGTCGAAACGGGGTCTTGTTGATCGGGAGGGGTGTGGCGTACCGCAAAACGGAGGAAACGGGCTTCTCTTCGACCTCCTACGGTCGTAACGGGGGTCTTGTTCATCGGGAGGGGTCTGGCGTACCACAAAACGGGACTCCACGGGCTATTGTTCATCCACCATCTACTGCCTCGCTCCAGCCTCCACGGGCAACTGTTCATCCACCGTCTACTGCCTCGCTCCAGCCTCCACGGGCAACTGTTCATCCACCGTCGACCTTCTCTAGCCTCCACCTGCGACTGTTCATCCACGGGTCTCCCTCCTGCCTCCAGCAGCTACTTTTCATCCATGGGCTCCTGTTCATCTAGCCTCCACCGCTCCTCCACCGGCAACTATTAAACCACCCCTCCACGAGCTACCATTCATCCAGCCCTCCACGGGCTACTATTCAAGCAGCCCTCCATGGGGTCCTGTTCATCCACCCCCACCGGCTCGATCGGGGTCCTGTTCATCCAGCGGCAACGTCCTCTACTACCACGGGGTCCTGTTCATCCAACCCCCACCGGGAACTGTTCATCCAACCCCCAACAATGCTCACTTTTCATCAAGAGGCAGCAGGTTCGATCAGCTTCAATTAGCAGCAGTAGTGAAGGAATCGCTCGATTGGGTTCAGTTAACAATCAGATCGATCGATCGCTCGGGTTCAATAACACGTAGCCTGCAGTGCAATCGCTCGGGTTCAGTTAGAGCCCAACTCCTCACACCCACGCGCGTACGTGTACGAGAGAAACGCGCATCGCTCGGCCTCGATAACCCACCGTAACCGGGAACTCCCCGATATTTTCCTTGCCCTCGCTTCTACCATGGTTTTTTCCATCATGGACGGCCAAAAGAATGTCATGCAGCTGCGTCTCCGGCCTGCCTAGGACGAAAAGCCCATTTTCTGTCATGATTTTTTGTCTTAGAAGTAGGAGCCCACTGCTACCTCTTGAGCACTGCGTTGGTTTTCCCTTGAAGAGGAAAGGGTGATGTAGCAAAGTAGCGTAAGTATTTCTCTCAGTTTTTGAGAACCAAGGTATCAATCCAATAGGAGGCTACACGCGAGTCCCTCGCACTACACAAAACAAATAAATCCTCGCAACCAACGCGATAAGGGGTTGTCAATCCCTTCACGGTCACTTACGAGAGTGAGATCTAATAGATATGATAAGATAATATTTTTGGTATTTTTATGAAAAAGATGCAAAGTAAAATAAAAGCAAAGTAAAAAAGCAAAGGAAATAACTAAGTGTTGGAAGATTAATATGATGAAGATAGACCCGGGGGCCATAGGTTTCACTAGTGGCTTCTCTCAGGAGCATAAGTATTTTACGGTGGGTGAATGAATTACTGTTGAGCAATCGGCAGAATTGAGCATAGTTATGAGAATATCTAGGTATGATCATGTATATAGGCATCACGTCCGAGACAAGTAGACCGACTCCTGCCTGCATCTACTACTATTACTCCACTCATCGACCGCTATCCAGCATGCATCTAGAGTATTAAGTTCATGGAAACAGTTTAACGCCTTAAGCAAGATGACATGATGTAGAGGGATAAATTCATGCAATATGATAAAAAAAACCATCTTGTTATCCTCGATGGCAAGAATACAATACGTGCCTTGCTGCCCCTACTGTCACTGGGAAAGGACACCGCAAGATTGAACCCAAAGCTAAGAACTTCTCCCATTGCAAGAAAGCTCAATCTAGTAGGCCAAAACAAACTGATAATTCGAAGAGACTTGCAAAGATAACCAATCATACATAAAAGAATTCAGAGAAGATTCAAATATTGTTCATAGATAAACATGATCATAAACGCACAATTCATCGGTCTCAACAAACACACCGCAAAAGAAGATTACATCGAATAGATCTCCACGAGAGAGGGGGAGAACATTGTATTGAGATCCAAAAAGAGAGAAGAAGCCATCTAGCTACTGACTATGGACCCGAAGGTCTGAGGTAAACTACTCACACTTCATCGGAGAGGCTATGGTGTTGATGTAGAAGCCCTCCATGATCGATGCCCCCTTGGGCGGAGCTCCGGAACAGGCCCCAAGATGGGCATCCCCAATCTTTTACCCAAAACTTGAAAACTTCACAACACAAAACTCAACAGAAAATCTCGTGAGCTCCGTTAGCGAAAGAAAACAAAAGACCACTTCAAGGTACTGTAATGAACTCATTCTTTATTTATATTGGTGTTAAACCTACTGTATTCCATCTTCTCTATGGTTTATAAACTATTTTAATAGCCATGGATTCATCAAAATAAGCAAACAACACACGAAAAACAGAATCTGTCAAAAACAGAACAGTCTGTAGTAATCTGTACCTAACGCAAACTTCTGGAACTCCAAAAATCAGCAAAAATAGGACGACCTAGAAAATTTGTTTATTGATCATCAGAAATTGGAATCACTATTTTATCACGTTCTGGTGATTTTTAACAATTATTTTCGTGAACAGAAAGTTTCTGGAAATTACAGCAAGATCAAATAACTATCATCCAAGAAGATCCTATAGGTTTAACTTGGCACAAACACTAATTAAAACATAAAAATACATCTAACCAGAGGCTATATCAAACATTTATTCCTAAACAGAAGCAAAAAGCAAAAAACTAAAAATAAAATTGGGTTGCCTCCCAACAAGCGCTATCGTTTAACGCCCCTAGCTAGGCATTGATAATTTCGATGATGCTCACATAAAAGACAAGAATTGAAGCGCAAAGAGAGCATCATGAAACACGTGACAAACACATCTAAGTCTAACATACTTCCTATGCATAGGCATCTTATAGGCAAACAAATTATCCAGACAAGCAAATACTAGCATATGCAAGGAAGCGGAAAGAAACAATAGCGATCTCAACATAACGAGAGGTAATTTAGTAACATGAAAATTTCTACAACCATATTTTCCTCTCTCATAATAATTACATGTAGGATCATAAGCAAATTCAACAATATAGCTATCACAGAAAATATTTTCAACATGATCCACATGCATGCAAAGTTGACACTCTTCCAAAATAGTGGGATTAACATTAACTAAAGTCATGCCCTCTCCAAACCCACTTTTATCAAAAATACCATAAGATTGAACATTCTCCAAATATGTGGGATCTAAAGTTGACACTCTTCCAAATCCACTTTCGATATTATTGCAAACAATATTATCAATCTCATATTCATCATGGGGATTAAATAAATTTTCAAGATCATAAGAAAAATCACCCCAATCATGATCATTGCAACAAATAGTGGACATAGCAAAACTAGCATCCCCAAGCTTAGGGTTTTGCATATTATTAGCACAATTGACATCAAGAGAATTTATAGTAAAGTCAGTGCAATCACGCTTTTCATCGAAGGAACTATCAAGCATGGGTGCAATAGCAACGATCTCATTTTTAACATAAGGAACTATAGCAAATTCGTCTTCATAAATATTGGCATCATGGCCACAAGAATAGCAAGCATCATGTTCATTAAGGGATATTTCAACCAATTCATCAAAATCATCATTATCTATAGATTCATGAATTTCATTATTTTCTTCCAAAGCAACGGTCATTCTTTCAATAAATTCTTGGACATAGACATTATGAGCAAGGTTTTCATTGCAATATTTAAGTATGACAGAATTTTCAGATTTGTTGAGAGTAAAATCATACTTTTCAATCAAAGAAGCAACTTCATGAGCACCCTTAAAAACAACAAATTCTTCAATTTGTTCGATATCATAGTAACTATAAACACCCTTTGCATAAGAAGATAAGATTTCATTATCATTGAACTCACATAGGCAGGGAAGGTGTTTTTTAGGGTTCTTAGAGCAACAAGTAAAATCACACGTTTCACAAAGATTCCAAGCATAGCATAGCAAACTATTTATATGATACCATAAGAGCTTCCCCTTTTCAGACAAACGATGATGCACAAAATGAGCATGCTCATCTAAAGATTTCCCATCAACTAGGCTAGTTGGGGTTTCAGCACGAGCGCATAAGGATCGAAGATGATCCAAGTAAAACACTTTAAGTGGATCCAGATCAATAGATTTTCAGCAAGCGAAGATGCAAGCATATAGAAGGCACAAGGAAACACAAACAAAGATACATACGGGAAGAAGGCGAACGAAAAAGGGAGGGCAAATAAAATGGCAAGGGTGAAGTGGGGGAGAGGAAAACGAGAGGCAAATGGCAAATAATGTAATGCGGGAGATAAGGGTTTGTGATGGGTACTTGGTATGTTGACTTTTGCGTAGACCTCCCCGGCAACGGCGCCAGAAATCCTTCTTGCTACCTCTTGAGCACTGCGTTGGGTTTCCCTTGAAGAGGAAAGGGTGATGCAGCAAAGTAGCGTAAGTATTTCCCTCAGTTTTTGAGAACCAAGGTATCAATCCAGTAGGAGGCTATGCGCGAGTCCCTCGCACCTACACAAAACAAATAAATCCTCGCAACCAACGTGATAAGGGGTTGTCAATCCCTTCACGGTCACTTACGAGAGTGAGATCTAATAGATATGATAAGATAATATTTTTGGTATTTTTATGATAAAGATGCAAAGTAAAATAAAAGCAAAGTAAAAAGCAAAGGAAATAACTAAGTGTTGGAAGATTAATATGATGAAGATAGACCCGAGGGGGGCATAGGTTTCACTAGTGGCTTCTCTCAAGAGCATAAGTATTTTATGGTGGGTGAACGAATTACTGTTGAGCAATCGGCAGAATTGAGCATAGTTATGAGAATATCTAGGTATGATCATGTATATAGGCATCACGTCCGAGACAAGTAGACCGACTCCTGCCTGCATCTACTACTATTACTCCACTCATCGACCGCTATCCAGCATGCATCTAGAGTATTAAGTTCATGGAAACAGTTTAACGCCTTAAGCAAGATGACATGATGTAGAGGGATAAATTCATGCAATATGATAAAAAAACCATCTTGTTATCCTCGATGGCAAGAATACAATACGTGCCTTGCTGCCCCTACTGTCACTGGGAAAGGACACCGCAAGATTGAACCCAAAGCTAAGCACTTCTCCCATTGCAAGAAAGATCAATCTAGTAGGCCAAAACAAACTGATAATTCGAAGAGACTTGCAAAGATAACCAATCATACACAAAAGAATTCAGAGAAGATTCAAATATTGTTCATAGATAAACATGATCATAAACGCACAATTCATCGGTCTCAACAAACACACTGCAAAAGAAGATTCCATCGAATAGATCTCCACGAGAGAGGGGGAGAACATTGTATTGAGATCCAAAAAGAGAGAAGAAGCCATCTAGCTACTGACTATGGACCTGAAGGTCTGAGGTAAACTACTCACACTTCATCGGAGAGGCTATGGTGTTGATGTAGAAGCCCTCCATGATCGATGCCCCCTCCGGCAGAGCTCCGGAACAGGCCCCAAGATGGGATCTCGTGGGTACAGAAGGTTGCGGCGGTGGAATTAGGTTCGTGGCTCCGTATCTGATCGTCTGGGGGTACGTAGGTATATATAGGAGGAAGGAGTACGTCGGTGGAGCAACAGGGGGCCCACGAGGGTGGAGGGCGCGCCCTGGGGGGTAGGCGCGCCCCCTACCTTGTGGCCTCCTCTTTTATTTCTTGACGTAGGGTCCAAGTCTCCTGGATCTTATTCTTCCTAAAAATCACGTTCCCGAAGGTTTCATTCCATTTGGACTCCGTTTGATATTCCTTTTCTGCAAAACTATGAAATAGGCAAAAAACAGCAATTCTGGGTTGGGCCTCCGGTTAATAGGTTAGTCCCAAAAGTAAGATAAAAGTGAATAATAAAGCCCAATAATGTCCAAAATAGTAGATAATATAGCATGGAGCAATCAAAAATTATAGATACGTTGGAGACGTATCACCCACCACATCTATGATGATACCGGGTTTTGTCACAATTATCGTCATAGAAGTGTCATAAGCATGACAGGAAAAAATTTCGTTCGGCCCAAAATGTCATGGATGTGTCTTTTTTGTAGTGTGTTCAATGTCAAGCCGAAGATCGTTGTCGGTCAATAGGTGGACTACGATGGGGCAACGATTAGCAAACTCCCCTGAGTTGAGTGGCCGAAAGGCACCTTCATCGACACTGTCAAGATCTGTCAGAAGGAGTGGTTTTATATCACAGAGCCATGGGGCGCAGATTGGGCGGCTATTCCCTCGTTTAGAACCGGGGCCCCTACGAGGCTAATCTCATGGACCAAGAAGGGCCTCAACTGGGGATCAATCAAGGAGGTGGCGTCGCTATAGAGTCGAATATCCAAGATAATAGAGCAGGGGCCGAACTAACGAACGTGACTGCGGTCATGCTCCGGCTTCGCATCCTGCCCATCCAGGACCGGACCTCCCCCATGTGGGACTACAAGCCCAAAGATCCTGCCACCATGCTCCGCTTCTACCGGACTTCCCTCGCCAAGTTGTGGAAGATGTCGTTCAAGCCGCGGAAAGAGTGGCCGGCCGAGGAGGAAGACATTAGCCCTGACACCGCAAACCCCCTCGTGAGGTATGATAATTTTCACCCTTGTGTTCGGATATTCCTTTTTGACAAAGTACTTAAATTCCCTTTTCTTCCATCCGCAGAGCTGGCTGAAGAAAGCGGAGCGGATCAACAGCCCTGCACTGCTACCCGGGGGCCCCAGGACGGCTCTACTAATGGGAGAAAGAGAAGGAGAAGGAAGACGGGGACCCCGGCCAGCCCGAGCTCTCCCCGAAGGTGGTTCGGGAGCCGCAAAGGCACCAGGAGCTAACCATCCCGGCATCCACGGAGGAAGGAGCCGAGGTGCCTCCCCCAACCCCGCCTGCTCCGAAGTGGGCTTCGACTGGGTGGCCGGATGCGATGGAGGAAGCTTTTAACCAGCTCCTTGATGTCTACTACACAACCTTCTTCTTTTAGACTCGTGTTGGGCCTCCAAGCGCAGAGTTTTGTAGGACAGTAGCAAATTTCCCTCAAGTGGATGACCTAAAATTATCAATATGTGGGAGGTGTAGGACGAAGATGGTCTCTCTCAAACAACCCTACAACCAAATAGCAAAGAGTCTCTTGTGTCCCCAACACACCCGATACAATGGTAAATTGTATAGGTGCACTAGTTCGGCGAAGAGATGGTGATACAAGTGTAATATGGATGGTAGATTTAGGTTTTTATAATCTGAAAATATAAAAAACAGCAAGTAACTAGAAACAAAAGTAAGCAAAAACGGTATTGCAATGCTTCAAAACAAGGCCTAAGGTTCATACTTTCACTAGTGCAAATTCTCTCAATAATGATAACATAATTAAATCATATGGCAATCCCTCAGTATGCGACAAAGAGTCACAACAAAGTTCCTATCGCAGAGAAAATTAGATGAAATTTCTTGTAGGGTAGGAAACCACCTCAAAGTTATTCTTTCCGATCAATCCATTGAGCTATTCCTATAAGTGTCACAAATAGCCTTAGAGTTCGTAGTAAAATAACACCATATGACACACATCTACCAACCCTAATGTCACCTAGATACTCCAATGTCACCACAAGTATCTGTGGGTCAATTATACGATATGCGTCGAAGAACTTCAGATTCATAATATTCAGTCCAACATAAAGAACCTCAAAGAGTGCCCCAAGATTCCTACTGGAGAAACAAGGACGAAAACGTGCATCAACCCCTATGCATAGATTACCCCAATGTCACCTCGGGAATCTGCATGTTGAGTGCCAAAACATACATCAAGTGAACGAATAGAACACCTCATTGTCA
This sequence comes from Triticum aestivum, assembly GCF_018294505.1. NCBI lineage: Eukaryota > Viridiplantae > Streptophyta > Magnoliopsida > Poales > Poaceae > Triticum > Triticum aestivum. The sequence goes on along the minus strand of NC_057814.1, from coordinate 287,985,883 downwards.
CCACGGGTATCCCACGCAAGACATACATCACGTGTTCGCAAATCCATAATAGTATTCAATCCGATAATAGTGAAACCTCAGAGGTAAAAATCAATTCATCACAAGAAGGTAGAGGGGGAGAAATACCACATGATCCAACTATAATAACAAAGCTCGCGGTACATCAAGATTGTGCCATGTCAAGAACACGAGAGAGAGAGAGAGATCAAACACATAGCTACTGGTACATATCCTTCGGTGATGGTTTCCCCCTCCCCCAGGGTGCCGGAACGGGCTCCCGATTGGTTTTTTGTGGCTACAGAGGCTTGCAGTGGCGGAACTTCCAATCTAGGTTTGTTTCTGGGGGTTTCGGTATTTATAAGAATTTTTGGTGTCGGTGTCACGTCAGAGGGACGCTTGAGGGCCCACAAGCCAGGGGGCACGCCCTAGGGGGCCCCTAGGCTTGTGGACTCCTCATCCACCTCCTAGCCTGGCTCCGATGCTCCGTGGGTCTATTTTGGTCCATAAAAAATCACCATAAAGTTTCAGCTCCTTTGGACTCCATTTGACATTCCTTTTCTGTAAAACTCAAAAACAAGGAAAAAACAGAAACTGGCACTAGGATCTGGGTTAATAAGTTAGTCCCGGAAATAATATAGAATAGCATATTAATGCGTATAAAACATCCAAAACAGATAATATAATAGCTTGGAACAATAAAAAATTATAGATACGTTGCAGACGTGTCAAGCATCCCAAAGCTTAATTCCCGCTCGTCCTCGAGTAGGTTAATGATAAAAACAGAATTTTTGATGTGGAATTCTACCTAACGTATTTATCCATGTAATTTTCTTTATTGTGGCATGAATATTCAGATCCATAAGATTCAAAACAAAGGTTTAATATTGACATAAAAACAATAATACTTCAAGCATAGTAATAAAGTAATCACGTCTTCTCAAAATATCATGGCCAAAGAAAGTCATCCCTACAAAATCATATGCTGGCTATGGTCCATCTTCATCACACAAATTATTAGATCATGCACAACCCAATTGTTTCATACTTTTGATGTTCTAAGAGTTCTTCAACTTTCACGCAATACATGAGCATGAGCCATGGATATAGCACTACAGGTGGAAGAGAATATGGTGGTTGTGGTGAAGACAAAAAGAAGGAGACAGTCTCACATCAACTAGGAGTATTAACGGGCTATGGAGATGCCCATCAATAGATATCAATGTGAGTGAGTAGGGATTGCCATGCAACAGATGCACTAGAGCTATAAGTGTATGAAAGCTCAAAAAGAAACTAAGTGGGTTTGCATCCAACTCGCTTGCTCACGAAGACCTAGGGCAATTTGAGGAAGCCCATCATTGGAATATACAAGACAAGTTACATAACAAAAAATTCCCACTAGTATATAAAAGTGACAACATAGGAGACTCTCTACCATGAAGATCATGGTGCTACTTTGAAGCACAAGTGTGGAAAAAGGATAGTAACATTGTCCCTTCTCTCTTTTCTCTCATTTTTTTATTTTGGGCTCTTTGGCCTCTTTGGCCTCTTTTTTTATTTGGGCTCTTTGGCCTATTTTTTTCGTCTGGATCCTCATCCCAACTTGTGAGGGAATCATAGTCTCCATCATCCTTTTCCTCACATGGGACAATGCTCTAATAATGATGACCATCACACTTTTATTTACTTACAACTCAAGAATTACAACTCAATACTAGAACAAAATATGACTCTATATGAATGCCTCCGGCAGTGTACCGGGATGTGCAATGATCAAGAGTGACATGTAAAAAATATGAACGGTGGCAAAGCCACAAATACTATGCCAACTACATGATCATGCAAAACAATATGACAATGATGATATGTGTCATAATAAACGGAATGGTGAAAGTTGCATGGCAATGTAGGTAGGTATGGTGGCTATTTTGAGGAATGGTATATGGTGGGTTTAATGCACCGGCGAAAGTTGCGTGGTACTAGAGAGGCTAGTAATGGTGGAAGTGTGAGAGTGCGTATAATCCATGGATTCAACATTAGTCATTAAGAACTCACATACTTGTTGCAAAAATCTATTAGTCATTCAAACAAAGTACTAATACGCATGCTCCTAGGGGAATAGATTGGTAGGAAAAGACCATCGCTCATCCCCGACCGCTACACATAAGGAAGACAATAAATAAATAAATCATGCTCCTACTTCATCACATAACGGTTCACCATACGTGCATGCTACGGGAATCACAAACCTTAACACAAGTATTTCTACCAATCCACAATTACTCACTAGCATGACTCTAATATCACCATCTTTATATCTCAAAACAAATGCAAGGAATCAAACTTCTCATATATTTAATGCTCTTCATGAAAGTTTTTATTATATCCCTCTTGGACGCCCATCATATTAGGACTAAATTCATAACCTAAGCAAATTGGCATACTATTTTTAAGATTCTTAAAATAATATAAGTGAATCATGAGAGTAAATCAATTTATTGAAAATAAAACCACCTCCGTGCTCTAGAAAGATATAAGTGGAGCACTAGAGCAACTACCTAGCTCAAAAGATATAAGTGAAGAACATAGAGTATTCTAATAAATTCATGATCCATGCATTTCCCTCTCAAAAGGTGTGCACAGCAAGGATGATTGTGGCAAACTAAAAAGCAAAGACTCATATCATACAAGATGCTCCATGAAAAACACATATCATGTGGTGAATAAAACTATAACATCAAGTCAATTTACCGATGGATTGAAGACAAAAGAGGGGATGCCATCCGGGCATCTCCAAGCTTACATGCTTTGTTGTCCTTGAATATTACCTTGGGGTGCCCTGGGCATCCCCAAGCTTAGGCTCTTGCCACTCCTTATTCCATAGTCCATCAAATCTTTACCCAAAACTTGAAAACTTCACAACACAAAACTCAATATAAAACTCGTCAGCTCTGTTAGAATAATAAAGCAAATCACCACTTAGGTACTGTTGTGAACTCATTCTAAATTTATATTTGTGTTATATATACTATATTCCAACTTCTCCATAGTTCATACCCTGCGATACTACCCATAGATTCATCAAAATAAGCAAACAACACAATGAAAACAGAATCTGTCAAAAACAGAACAGTATGTAGTAATCTGGAAACTTCATATACTTCTGTAACTCCAAAATTCTGAAAAATTAGGACAACGGAGGAAATTCATATATCTATCTTGTGTAAAAAATTCAAGAATTTATCACGTTCCAGCAGCTTAGATCAATTCTGTTGTTGGGCACAAAAGTTTCTGTTTTTCAGCAAGATCAAATCAACTATCACCATAGACCATCCCAAAGGTCTTATTTGGCACTTTATTGAAACAAAAGCTATAAAATATGATTACTACAGTAGAATAATCATGTAAAAGTACCCAAAACAGTAGGTATAAATGTTGGGTTGTCTCCCAACAAGCGCTTTTCTTTAATGCCTTTTTAGCTAGGCATGATGATTTTAATGATGCTCAGATAAAAGATAAGAATTGAAACATAACGGGAACATCATGAAGCATATGACTAGCACATTTAAGTCCAAACCACTTCCTATGCATAGGGATTTTGTGAGCAAATAATTCATGGGAACAAGAATCAACTAGCATAGGAAGGCAAAACAAGCATAACTTCAAGATTTTCAACACGTAGAGAGGAAACTTGCTATTATTGCGATTTGTAGAAGCATATATTCCTCGCTCATAATAATTTTCAGTAGCATCATGAATGAATTCAACAATATAACCATCACATAAAGCATTAATTTCATGATGCATAAGCATAGAAATTTTACTACTCTCCACATAAGGAAAATTCTTCTCATTCATAATAGTGGGAGCAAATTCAACAAAATAACTATCATGGGATACTTGATTGACATAATCAAATTGAAAATTAAAATTATGATGAAATGTTTCATGGTTATGATTATTCTCTATAGCATACATGTCATCACAATAATCATCATAGATAGCAACTTTGTTCTCATAATCAATTGGAACCTCTTCCAAAATAGTGGATTCATCATTAAATAAAGTCATGACCTCTCCAAATCCACTTTCATAATTATTGCAATAAGATTCAACACCCTCCAAAATAGTGGGATCATTAACTAGAGTTGACACTCTTCCAAACCAACTTGGATCAACATAATCATTATAAATAGGAGGCATGCTATCATCACAATAAATTTGCTCCTCAAAACTTGGGGGACATAAAATATCATCTTCATCAAACATAGCATCCCCAAGCTTGTGGCTTTGCATATCATTAGCATCATGGATATTCAAAGAATTCATACTAACAACATTGCAATCATGCTCATCATTTAAAGATTTAGTGCCAAATATTTTATTAACTTCTTCTTCTAACCCTTGAGCACAATTTTCCTTTCCATCATTTTCACGAAAGACATTAAAAAGATGAAGCATATGAGGCAACCTCAATTCCATTTTTTAGTTTTATTTTATAGACTAAACTAGTGATAAAATAAGAAACTAGAAGATTAGATTGGAAGATCTAAAGATATACCTTCAAGCACTTACCTCCCCAGCAACAGCGCTAGAAAAGAGCTTGATGTCTACTACGCAACCTTCGTCTTGTAGACTCGTGTTGGGCCTCCAAGCGTAGAGTTTTGTAGGAGAGTAGCAAATTTCCCTCAAGTGGATGACCTAAGGTTTATCAATCTATGAGAGGCGTAGGATGAAGATGGTCTCTCTCAAACAACCCTGCAAACAAATAGCAAAGAGCCTCTTGTGTCCCCAACACACCCGATACAATGGTAAATTGTATAGGTGCACTAGTTCAGTGAATAGATGGTGATACAAGTGTAATATGGATGGTAGATTTAGGTTTTTGTAATCTGAAAATATAAAAAAAGCAAGGTAAACAAAAGTCAGCAAAAATGGTATTGCAATGCTTGAAAAGAAGGCCTAAGGTTCATACTTTCACCAGTGCAAGTTCTCTCAACAATGATAACATAATTAAATCATATGGCAATCCCTCAATATGCGACAAAGAGTCACTCCAAAGTTCCTATCGCGGAGAACATTAGATGAAATTGCTTGTAGGGTACGAAACCACCTCAAAGTTATTCTTTCCGATCAATCCATTGAGCTATTCCAATAGGTGTCACAAACAGCCCTAGAGTTTGTAGTAAAATAACACCATATGACACACATCTATCAATCCTAATGTCACCTAGATACTCCAATGTCACCACAAGTATCTATTGGTCAATTATACGATATGCGTCAAACAACTTCAGATTCATAATATTCAATCCAACATAAATAACCTCAAAGAGTGCCCCAAGATTCCTACCGAAGAAAGAAGGACGGAAACATGCATCAACCCCTATGCATAGATTACCCCAATGTCACTTCGGGAATCTACGCGTTGAGTGCCAAAATATACATCAAGTGAATCAATAGAACACCCCATTATCACCACGGGTATTGTTGGGGAATGTAGTAATTTCAAAAAATTTCCTACGCACACGCAAGATCATGGTGATGCATAGCAACGAGAGGGGAGAGTGTTGTCCACGTACCCTCGTAGACCGAAAGCGGAAGCGTTAACACAACGCGGTTGATGTAGTCGTACGTCTTCACGATCCGACCGATCAAGTACCGAACGCACGACACCTCCAAGTTCAGCACACGTTCAGCTCGATGACGTCCCTCGAACTCCGATCCAGCCGAGTGTTGAGGGAGAGTTTCGTCAGCACGACGGCGTGGTGACAATGATGATGTTCTACCGACGCAGGGCATCGCCTAAGCACCGCTACGATATTATCGAGGTGTAATATGGTGGAGGGGGGCACCGCACACGGCTAAGAGATCAATGATCAATTGTTGTGTCTATGGGGTGCCCCCTGCCCCCGTATATAAAGGAGCAAGGGGGGAGGCCGCCGGCCTAGGAGGAGGGCGCGCCAAGGGGGGAGTCCTACTCCCACCGGGAGTAGGACTCCTCCTTTCCTTGTTGGAGTAGGAGAGAAGGAAAGAGGGGGAGAGGGAGAAGGAAAAGGGGGCTGCACCCCTTGTCCAATTCGGACCAGGGGGGGTGCGCGCCTCCTTCCTTTTGGCCTCTCTCCTCTATTCCTGTATGGCCCAATAAGGCCCAATACTTCTCCCCGGCGAATTCCCGTAACTCTCCGGTACTCCGAAAAATACCCGAATCACTCGGAACCTTTCCGATGTCCGAATATAGTCGTCCAATATATCGATCTTTACGTCTCGACCATTTAGAGACTCCTCGTCATATCCCCGATCTCATCCGGGACTCCGAACTCCTTCGGTACATCAAAACTCATAAATTCATAATAAAACTGTCATCGTAACGTTAAGCGTGCGGACCCTACGGGTTCGAGAACTATGTAGACATGACCGAGACACGTCTCCGGTCAATAACCAATAGCGGGACCTGGATGCCCATATTGGCTCCCACATATTCTACGAAGATCTTTATCGGTCAAACCGCATAACAACATACGTTGTTCCCTTTGTCATCGGTATGTTACTTGCCCGAGATTCGATCGTCGGTATCTCGATACCTAGTTCAATCTCGTTACCGACAAGTCTCTTTACTCGTTCCGTAATACATCATCCCGCAACTAACTCATTAGTTACAATGCTTGCAAGGCTTATAGTGATGTGTATTTACTGAGTGGGCCCAGAGATACCTCTCCGACAATCGGAGTGACAAATCCTAATCTCGAAATACGCCAACCCAACAAGTACCTTTGGAGACACCTGTAGAGCACCTTTATAATCACCCAGTTACGTTGTGACGTTTGGTAGCACACAAAGTGTTCCTCCGATAAACGGGAGTTGCATAATCTCATAGTCATAGGAACATGTATAAGTCATGAAGAAAGCAATAGCAACATACTAAACGACCGAGTGCTAAGCTAACGGAATGGGTCAAGTCAATCACATCATTCTCCTAATGATATGATCCCATTAATCAAATGACAACTCATGTCTATGGCTAGGAAACATAACCATCTTTGATTAACGAGCTAGTCAAGTAGAGGCATACTAGTGACACTCTGTTTGTCTATGTATTCACACATGTATCAAGTTTCCGGTTAATACAATTCTAGCATGAATAATAAACATTTATCATGATATAAGGAAATAAATAGTAACTTTATTATTGCCTCTAGGGCATATTTCCTTCAGGTATCCCACGCAAGACATACATCAAGTGTTCGCAAATCCATAATAGTATTCAATCCGATAATAGTGAAACCTCAAAGGTAAAAACTCAGTTCATCACAAGAAGGCAGAGGGGGCGAAACACCATATGATCCAACTATAATAACAAAGCTCGCGGTACATCAAGATTGTGACATATCAAGAACACGAGAGAGAGAGAGAGAGAGAGATCAAACACATAGCTACTGGTACATACCCTCAGCCCCGTGGGTGAACTACTCCCTCCTTGTTATGGAGGCCATCGGGATGATGAATAGGGCCTCCGGTGATGGTTTCCCCCTCCAGCAGGATGCCAGAACGGGCCCCCGATTGGTTTTTCATGTCTACAGAGACTTACTGCGGCGGAACTTCTGATCTAGGTTTGTTTCTAGGGGTTTTGGGATTTATAGGAATTTTTGGCGTCGGTCTCACGTCAAGGGGACGCTCGAGGGGCCCACAAGCTAGGTGCGCTCCCTAGGCTTGTGGACTCCTCGTCCACCTCCTGGCCTGGCTCCGATGCTCCGTGGGTCTCTTCTGCTCCATCAAAAATCACCGTAAAGCTTCAGCTCATTTGGACTCCCTTTGCTATTCCTTTTTTGTCAAACTCAAAAACAAGGGAAAAAACAAAAACTTTCATCGGGCTCTGGGTTAATAAGTTAGTCCCAAAAATAATATAAAATGGCATATTATTGTGTATAAAACATCCAACAGGTAATATAATAGCATGGAACTATCAAAAATTATAGATACGTTGGAGATATATCACTCCTCCATCACCGAGGAGCACCGTGCCCTGATGGGCACAGTTTTGCAAAGTCTTCGGTCCGTGCACTATGGACTAAAGGAGGCTTTAAGCGGCCTTTTGATCGGTTTCATGGTAAGCCATGTAATGCCCTATTTCTTAAAGAAGTTCTTTTATATGATCATGCAACCTCATAAACAGTAGCCCCCGAGGCCCAGATTGAGTTTAAAATACTCATGCAGGGGTCGAATAGTTTAGAGATATCGATGGTAGCCAAAGTGGGCTATAGCCCCCGAGACTCTAGATGGATTAAAAGGTCGAGAGAGGATCAAAAATCGATGATGCGGGAGCCTAATATACTTGTTTATGTGTAGGCATCGTCTTTAGCGGCTGCTGCCAACGCCGAGGAGTTGGTCAAGCTGAATCGGAAGCTCAAGAGCTCCGAGGACGAGCTCAGACTACTAAACAAGTGGTTCGACGCGATGCAAGGTAAGTTTGACCTGAGCTGTTTGACTACGGCCTTATGGTAATGCAATTTTTTGAAGTTATCCTAAACGCAGTGTCGTGGATTTGTCACGGCAGATGTCCTAGTGTGAGGACTTGTCGTGAGGCCAACGCATCTAGGTAGTAGCCTGAATGGGGTTGATCGGAATCGATAGACGCGAAGCGGGCAAACACACAAGACAAGGGTTTCGACAGCTTCGGGCCCCGGGAAACATCATCCGGTAATAGCCTTACATGCTGTTTGTGGCTAGGTCTCATTATGCTCATGTGGGAGTCGCCGCATAAACCGGCTCTCCTCTAGTTGTGTCTAGCCTTCAAGATTATTCTGCCCCTCTCCCTCTTGGGGTGCCCTGCCCCTCCTTATATAAGTTGAAGGGGCGGGTTACATGACTAGTCCTCGTAGGATTAGGATTACTCTATTACAAGTGGAGTCCTAGTCTTGCTTCCTTTGTAAGGGAATATTCCTTACGCTTTCCTCTTAAGCCGGTCCACCATAACATGAGCTGGCCTTCTGGGCCTTGGGCCTAGTCCTCTATCAGACCCGCCGTCGGGGCCATCAGTGAGTCGCCAGGCTCGTGAGTCGTCAGGCCAGTGAGCCGCCAGGCTCGTGAGTCGCCAATCCTCCGCCAGGTCCCAGCCGGGTCATATATCCGGCCGGGTCATACCGCGGGGTATATCCCTGACACGTAGTATAGATGATATTACTGTAGCTGCCGTCGCGGAGGTCAAGAACCTGAAGGCCGAGCTGAGGAGAGCTCTGCAGGAAATGACACAACAAAGGGTAGTGGCCGAATAGGTACCAAACTGGCCGCGGTGAAGACTGCGAGCCAGTGGCACGAAGCCCGAGTGGCCGAGGTGCAGCAATAGCTCAAGGATGCCATCATGAGATGTGAGGTCCTTGAGCAGAAAAGTTAGGATCGGGCCATCAAGCTAACCTCGTTGAGGTCGGAGGTCAAGGAAGCGCGGGTGGAGGCGCGAGGCTGCCAGGAGGAATTCCGCCAAGCCAAGCTTATTGCAGATGGTAAGCCGTACTTACTGGAAAGTGTCTTTGGTGGTAACAGGTTCGCTTTACTCACGCAAGTATGGCATTCCCCAGGCGCTTTTGCGGACCTCCCGAGGAGTGCGTCAGATGCGGCCAAGTACTTCGCGTCCCAGGAGGCCCGTGCCGAGCAGAGGCTATTTTGGGGGCAGTTTCAGGTGCTCGAACACCCTCCCCTACTCAGCAACCAAAGGGAGCAGCTGATGGAGTTGCATCGGATGGTGGAGCCGGCAATGAAGGACCTCTGCGTCAAGTTATGGCCTTCATAGCCGTTGCCGAGCAGCTACTTTGGCTTGGTTCAGAGGTTGTGTGACGCCGCGCCCGGATTGAAATCTGGAAGCGCTGTGTACGCATTGAGGGAGCTCGGATGGCCTTCGGCAAGACCATGGTGCATTGCCAAAGATCAAGCCAGTCGAAATGGCCACCGGACCTCCGTCCCCTGGGAAGGAGCAGAGGCGCCCCGAGCATTATTTTCCTATGGTGATGGATGGTGGTCGGGCGATAGAGGCCCAGTGTTCGAAAGATGTAATTTATGAATGACTTTATTTCCGTTTATTCGAAGGGGTTTGAACTATTGTGCTCAATAACGCAATTGTTGGCCTTGTATATAATGCCTTGTTTGTTTATTTTGACTCCTGTGCGGCCGCTCGAAACTGAAAGTTACCAGTCATCGGCAAATGGTGTTTTCCTTTTTAACACTTTAACCCTTACCCGATGTCTCAGTGCCAAGAGGCGGCAGTGTGTAAGGAAAACAAGGCAACCAGACTATGCGGTTTTAGTGCTTTCACATAGCCATAGGAGCTTGACTGCATGAGGTAGTGACTAGCCCCCAGTGTGTGTGATATTTGGATGTGCCGAGGCTGATGCCGTCATCACTTGGTTCCTGTGACATCAAACCTGTGGCACCCCGGCTCAGAGAAAACCGGAACGCCCCGTATTCCAGCCCAAAGATCGAGGTGAAGTCTTTTGGAATACGACACTTCTTAGCATAGAACAAACCAGCTTTCTATTAATACACGAATATGAATACAAGGTCTCCGATATTACAATGAATAACATCGGCACGACGACACTACACCATCCTCAGTTGGTCTATGCAAGCAGCAGAACAACTCGAAGCAGCGGAACAACGACGAAGATGGTGAACTCCACTCCGCAGGGACTCTGGCTGGAATGCTTATCCTAGCTCGCAAACACAGGAACAACACCAAACAAGCAAGCAATCCAGGCACGACCTGCAAACTGGCATGACACGTCAGGTCAGTACATTGAATGTACTTGCAAGCTCACAATAACCAGAAGCATTCCAGACAAACATCAGCATGGCATTTACATGTTAAGCAGGAATTAACATGAGATCCTCATAACAACATGACATGAGCAACATGAACATGATACAGCTAGAACAACATGAGCATGGCATGAACATATGAATCTGACGATACTAGCATGCAACATGATGACACTATATGCACTATTTATTCTGCTCGGGTTACCTCATAACCATCACATGCATCACTTACCAACCTCGGACATTACACGATCATCTCAGGATCAAATCAAGCTTGGTATAAACAATACCGTAGTAATCATCAAATGACCACAAGGAGCTTGATCTTTACCCACGATTCTCGCACAACATCACGGATATCCAACAACTCGGTATCCTCGATACCACGGTGATCATTCCGGCGATCACAACCAACTTATCTCCTCATCGAACCGGGTCGTTATTAATGAAGTTATTATTAATATTGTTGACTCACGGTGTGGCCGACACGAACTGGGCCCTTATCCGCGGGCGCAGCTATCGATAGATTTAATATACACTTTGCAGAGGTTAGTACACTGTACCCACACTACGGAACCCATGGTCTCGCATTCCCATTCGGGTGGACCAACGGCGTTCCGACAAAATCGATCTACTGCCATGACACTCTCCTGGCCACTCCGACTCACTCCCCACTGGGCTAGTCCTGGGTGGCCCCGTGTCTACCAAAGACACAACGACCACCGTCGTGGCCAAAACGTCCCTCACGGGAACCGGATCCATAATAACAACAACGGGTACACAAGGTTATGTCCGCCTACCTGATCAGGGTAGCGCGCGCCCATAACCTTCCCTCGTTGGAGGCACCGGCAAGAGCCGCGACAATAGACCCAGTTAGGACCTTCCCATAAAGGTAAGCGTGGTTGCACTGGTCAGTTTCGATATGGTGGCACCATGACTCAGCCAACAGTTGTTCAAGTTCAATTTAATCCGGTTAAACTTGAATGCAATATGCTGAGCCATGATAAAATAACATGATTCATATACAAAGCATGAACATGATATCAACATAAGCACGGGGCGCAACATAACTATCCACCATATCAACTATGAATGATCTCCAACTGAACATGGCATAATGACGAGCATAAATATTACAAGTGCAACACTACTCATAGCATAACATGACCACTAGCATCAACCATAAATACCATGCGAGAACTCATCAATAACATTACCGAGTAACACTTAACCAACTAATAGCAAAGGAACAATGCATATTAATAGTACTCGGTAACCGACGTTAGTCATGCACCGAAGAACATGACCAACCTAACATGTACTACTATCAAGTATGGCAATATGAATGTAATACTAGCAACTAGCAGGGCATGATAACCAGGTGCATAACAACATAGCAAGCAAGTAAGCACTAACCCAGAAGCATTACCGAAACAACGATAACCATATTTTTAAACAAGCAATCATTTAATAAATATTCAAGTTGGAAACCATGGCTATTGCATGACTATCATGCAAGTGGGTATTGTGGCTTACCTGGGGGTGAAGAATACTCCGGGAAGAAGTGCGGTGAAGTCGCGAAATGATTTGCCGGAAACAGTTCTCTCTCGGAGGGGCTGTTTACGTGCAAGGGCAAAAAGGTCATTTTCATAGTGTCAAACCATAGTGAAAATGATTCCAAAAGTTCGCGCTCGAAGAGACAAAGATGTGGGCGTTGGATTCACCTCAATCGGAGTCTCGAGCAAAAAGTCATAGCCCGACGAAGTTCAGGGACCGATCTGTAAAAGAATCTCTACAAACAGGCCCCTGAGTGAGAAAACTGAAGGCGCCTAAGGAGAGAATACGTTTTCAAACTAGGAAAGCGCACTAACGGCTGGAGCAGAAGATAAATATGCTTTCTGAGGGAGAAAACGTACTCCTGGAAAGTATGCTTCCACTTAACCACGTGGACAGTGGCGGGGCCGGGAGTGGGTCGCTGACGCGGGTCCTGCGGGGTGGGGCCCGTCACTTATCCACGTCGGCACCGGGGTCAATGCGCAGCGGTGGGACCGGCGGCCTGGGGCGCTGCCAGGTGGGGTCAGGGAAGGAGGGGGCCCGCCTGGCTCCTGTCTTCTTCCTCCTCCTCGCTGCACCCCGATGGGAAACAGAGGAGGCAGGGGCTGGGTGGCGATGCTGGCGGTGGCCCGGCCGGCTCAGGCCGCCTCCGGCCAAGCCGAGGCCACCGGCGAGACTGGCAAGGAGTGCCGCATCTGTCCTGATGGGAAGGAGGCGCCGGAGGTGAGCGGGAGGGACGGCGCTACGAGGGGAATAGAGAGGCGCCGACGGTGATTGAGCTTGGGGTATGCGGCCAAGGTGGCTCCGGCGGTGGGGAGAGGACACGGGGAGGATCTCCAGGGTCCGCATGGAGCTATGGTGAGGTCAGGAGGGAGGGGGAAGGCTCGGATGGCTCGGATTCGAGAGGACACCCGAGGCGGCCATGGCGGCCATGGTGGGCACAAGGAGCTCCTCGAGCTCGAACGAGAGGCTGGGGAGGGAGCTGGGAGTGAGGCGACGCTGCTGGTGTGCTTGAACGGCTCGGGGGAGGGCTATATATAGCCGGGCGAGCGAGGCAGTGGCCGAGTGCTGCCGCTCGAGCTCGGCCAAAGCTCTGGCGAGGCTCAGCGAGCACGGGAGGGCGCGGGAAGGCGACGAGGAAGGCAACGGACGAGCTACAGAGGCGCACAGGGTGACGGGGCCGAGGGCGCAGAGGAGAAGCGGCCGAACGCCATTAAAGCCTCGGTCGGCCACAGTGCGTCCGTGGGCGCGCGGCGACGAGAGCTGACGGAGGGGGAAGTGGCTCCAGGAGGACGGCGACGACGCGGTAAAACGGTGAGACATGCCAAAGAGCGCGAAGACGACGAGAGGGAGAGGGGCCCGAGCAGGAATCCATCCTGGACGCGGCCATGCCATGCCAGACAGGTGGTGACCGCGTGAGCTGGCGAGGAGAAGGTGCCAAAGGCTTGCAAACGTTGTCTAGTGCATAGTTCATCCAGGGGAGGTTACAACTGAGGTGGTAGTTCGGTGAAAAGAGCTCCGGTTGAATGGTAATTAACCTCTAAATTTACTGCAGTAAACTTGGATGAGAACTGCTAATCAACAGGAAGGAGTTTGGAAGCAATGGAGTTGTCTGGTACGTTTAGGGTAAGAAGGACTTTCACCCTGGTAACTTGGAGAGGATTAGGATCAAGATTTAATGTAGTTGCTTAACAACCACATAAAACTGGTCCAAAAACTAGATTAGGATAATGCACTCACATGGAGTGTCAAATTGAGCTCAAATTGGGCAAGGCAGAGTCATTTGGTCCTATAAAGATGCTCAAAAAGTCTCATACCAATTGGCTAAGCCAAACTGGTACTTGCTTCACAAACATCTCCTCTGGACTGAAACTTGCAAAAATTCTAGAGGAATAATGGCTTGATGAACCATGCCCAAAATGGGTGGAGGTAGGTTATATGGATAATAGAAGGCCTAGAAAAATTGGCAGCCATGATGGAGCAAGATAAAATATACTTGCTTCACAAACTGAAATTTTGGACAGAATCAAAGAATTGAAGATGAGCTCACATGGAGGCATGAAATGAGCTCTACTTTTGTGGAGGGCTATGATATGATGATATGAGGGATCATGCAAAATGGCAACTCATTTGGATATGCCTAGCTTACACCTCCTTCACAATGCTTCTTTCTGGATAGAAACTTTGGAAAATTGTAATTAAATAATTACTAGGCAAATGAGGTTGCATTTTGGCATGTGGCAATGATATGGATAGGAAAAGGTGTCCAAGGAGTTTGAGGTCAATTGGGAAAATGAAAATATCAATTGCTTCACAATGTGCCATTTAGGGCAGAATAGGAAATGAATTATTTGAGCATGATGATAAACATGACAAATGAAATATTTTGCCATATTTGAGAAAGATATGACCCAAACAATTTATGAGAACTATTTGGGAATTTTAGGAGTGATGGAAATAAAGGTTGCTTCACAACCTAGGGCAATTTGAGTTATTCCTTTAATAGAAAAGGAATATTCCCAATAAAAAGAATATTGGGATTTGGGCTACGATGAAAGTGACAAGGTCTAGGGAAGGATTTGGGAATGACAAGCCACTCTGGAAACAAAGAAGAGGGCATCTTCTTAAGTTTCCAGACCACATAGCCATGGAAAAAGGAAATCTCAGGCAAAAACCTCAAAAAGCCAAAAGAAAAAGAAAGGGCCAAAAATCAGGCTGTTACAAAACCTTTCCTTTGACACAGAATAACCTCCATCGAATTTTAGTTTAACATTTCTCATTGGATCGCCGACGAGTTCTCGCTTATTATGATAGTTAGTTTTCGGCTTTCTCCACTGAGGTACTTAACCAGGTGAGGGAGTCCTGCATTAAGGGGTCCTCGGATGGCTGGGCTATGTGACATGGGCTGGACTGATGGGCCGCAAAGATACAAGATAGAAGGCCTTCCCCCGTGTCCGGATGGGACTCTCCTTTGCGTGGATATTAAGCTTGGCGGCCAGATGTGTAGATTCCTTTCTCTGTAAACCGACTTTGTAAAACCCTAGCCCCCTCCAGTGTCTATATAAACCGGAGGGTTTAGTCCGTAGAGGCAATCACAAATCATACAGGCTAGACATCTAGGGTTTAGACATTACGATCTCGCGGTAGATCAACTCTTGTAACCTCTATACTCATTGAAGTCAATCAAGCAGGAAGTAGGGTATCACCTCCATTAAGAAGGCACAAACCTGGGTAAACATAGTGTCCCCCGTCTCCTGTTACCTTCGATCCTCAGACGCATAGTTCGGGACCCCCTACCCGAGATCAGCCGGTTTTGACACCCGCACCAGGCGAGCCGAAAGTACAATTGTAGTGGGTCTCCCTTTTCCGTCCTAGCCGAACAATGCGGAACGTAAGAGGGCAAACACAGGAGCCGGTCAACCCAACTATTGACCAAAGACATAATTCGGAACCGATTCATATAATGCAATATCCAAGACACCGAACACAAAGAACAAAAAATAGTGTCAGAATGATGCTTGGGGTACAACCTATAGTCGAGCCCCTGGTTTATTAGTTGATCGGATCGAAAAAGAAACCATGTATCAAACTAGTTTAATTCGGCATAATAAGCACAAAGGAACAAACGACAACATTATGATCGTAAAAAGAAAATTGTCTTTTATTTCCTTCAAATTCGTGAAGTCCAACCGTACAATCCAAACTACCGAAGCAACTATCTACGGATACTTTGAAAATAAATTTAGTGGAGGGAAGGTTTACACAGGGCCTCCATGAGTGGTTTAGCGTCCCTACTGCGCACTGTTGCACGTCTGCACCTTTGTTTTTTGTTAAATTCCCGTAGTCGAAATGGGTGGTCGTCGGTGGATGGGCCCTTGAAAGAGGGTATTGAGAGGTCGCCGCAGGATATCCGCTTGACACTAGTCAGGCCCTGAATGGTGCATGTTTGTGATGTGTAGTCTGAGGACATCTTATGCCTTGGCTTGATTGATTCGAGCACTTGACCCTTGTACCTTTTGCCCCCACAGTTGCCCATGGATTTTTAAGCACGAAATTATGCACTCGAGGCACGTATTTTGCGGCTGGGAAGGTCATGGTGTGGTGCGCGTATCCCTATTTGGGATGGGATCGAGAGGACTCTGGGACTGGGGCTATGGCTCGAGCTCGTTTCCGTGCGTCCAACCCCCTGATAGGAGTTCGGGCCTCCGATGCTTCTTTGGCAGCCTGGAATTCGGCTGCGGGAGTAGCTGTGTGTTCCTCATTTTGGAGTGAGCATTCAGTGTTACCGTTAATGGTAATGATGCCCTTGGGCCCTGGCATCTTAAGCTTCAGGTATGCGTAGTGAGGGACATCGTTAAAGCAAGTGAATGATGTTCAGTCGAGGAGTGTGTGATAACCACTGCGGAAAGGGGCAATGTTGAAGATCAAGTCTTCGCTTCAGAAGTTGTCGGGCGAGCCGAAGACTACTTCCAAGGTGAAAGTTCCCGAGCAGCATGCTTCGATGCCTGGGATTACTCCTTTGAAGTTAGTGTTGCTAGGTTTGATCCTTGATGGATCGATTCCCATCTTGCTCATTGTATCTGAGTAAATTAGATTGAGGTTGCTGCCTCCATCCATAAGGACTCTCGTGAGGTGGTATCCATCCATGATGGGGTCGAGCACTAGAGCTGTCGTTCCTGCATGAAGGATACTGGTCGGATGGTCTCTTCGGTCGAAGCTGATCGGACAAGCCAACTATGGGGTTGTATTTCGGGGCCACCGGCCCTACAGCGTAGACATCCCGGAGTGCATGCTTCTGCTCCTTCTTGCGCATATGCATGACATAGATCATGTTCACGGTTTTTACCTCGGGAGGGAACAACTTTTGGCCTCCATTGTTCGGCCCGCGAGGTTCATCGTCGTCCTCACACACGTGCTACAATGGCAATGACAATGGGAAGCAAGGTTGTAAGGTGGAGCGAATCCGGAAAGATTGCCTCAGCTGTGAGGACCCTTGCCCTGTTCTTCGATTATGAGCTTGCCGGCCTATTTGATTACCCAACAATTATGGTTGGTGTGGTTGGTCGGCTTGTTGGAGGTGTTCTGGATATGGCAGGGCCTGTCCAGGATCTTGTCCAATGCAGTCGGGCCATCCCGGTTCCCTTTAGAGGGTTTCTTCTGTGGTCCCGATTTTGAGTTGCTGAACCCGACATTTACTATCGCGTCTTCGGCCTTGCTGCCACTATGTCCGCGCTTGTTATTCTTGTTGTGTCGGGGTTTCCCATTCCCATCCCGGACCTCTGAGGTGCCGGGGTCGTCCGGGTGCTTGCTTCTTTGAGGTAACCAACTGTCCTCGCTTGCGCAAAAGCGGGTCATAAGGGAGGTGAGTGCCGACATTGTTTTCGGATTATCTTGTCCGAGCTAGGGAGTGAGCCATTCGTCTCGAATGTTGTGCCTAAATGCGACTACAGCCTCGGCATCCGGACAATCAACAATCTGGTTCTTTTTAGTCAAGAACCGATTCCAGAATTGCTGGGCTGACTCGCCAGACTGTTGACCAACATGGCTCAAGTCATCAGCATCGGACGGCCAAACATAGGTGCCTTAAAAATTAGCCCGGAAGGTGTCCTAAAGCTCCTCCCAACTCCCGATGGAGTTTTCGGGGAGGCTGTTCAGCCAATGTCTTGCTGGTCCTTTAAGCTTTAGTGGCAGATATTTGATGGCGTGGAGGTCATCTCCTCGAGCCATGTCGATGTGGAGGTGGAAACTTCGATCCACACCGCAGGGTGAGTTGCCCCATCGTACAGTTCTATGTTTACGGGTTTAAACCCTTCGGGGAACTGGTGCTGCATCACCTTGTCTGTGAAACACATTGGGTGTGCAGTGCCCCTTACCAGGGCCACGCCATGCGAGAGATCGGCTGTCATCCGAGCACAGTGCTGCTCCCGGGCTCTATCCTTCATGTCACGCCAGGCTTGGTATCCATCCCGTCCGGAGGGCGTGTGGCCTCTAGATCCGTAGATGGATCTTGTTTTTGCCGTTCTAGCATTTAAGTAGTACCGCAGGTCATATGGGTCCTCTGGCTGTACTGGCTCCTTGCCCGGCCGGCGAGGGAGAATAGGTGGGTTCTCAGCTTCTCAAGCAGCCCTGTGCCATCCTCGAGGGGGGCGGTCGGGCTAGTTCGTCTGAGTGCGTCTGGGGGGTATGGGCTCGAGGGCCTCGTAGTTGAACTGCAGAAGCAAACGCCGCCATGGGTAGCTTTTGTTTTGATCCTGCCCCCGGTTTCTAAAACCATGTTCAGCTGCTAAGACCTTCGTCCACCTGTCATTAATGGTATTATGTTCGGCTTTTAACTGATGTTGCTTCTTCTTAAGGCTTCGGACGGTGGCTATGAGTTGCCTCTTAATCCGTTCCTGATCTAGAGGGTCCTCATGGATAATGAAATCCTTGGGTCCGAGGTTGTCCTCCTCTTCGGAAAGAGGAATGTAGTTGCCATCCTCGGAATCGCCAGGGTCCTTGGGGTTTTCTTGGTCCTCATGACCTTTACGGGCGCCGTGGTGCTGATTGGGGGTGGCGTTGTCGCCGAGCTCTTCCATATTGTCTGGAGTATCATCATCTCTGGTGCCGTTGGTATTCGTGTTCTGGTTGTTCTCCCTGCCCTTTCCACGTCCCTTCGATCGCCTGCGCTGGCGTCGGCATTTGGATGGCTATTTGGTGGGGTCATCACCATCCTTCTTAGGGGTGTCGGCCATGTAAATGTCGTAGGTGGAAGTGGTTGTCCACTTTCCCGTATCGGGAGTGGCCGGAGAGGTGGCAGCATCGGTCATGGTGTCAACATCTTCATCCATGACATCAACCTCCTTGGAGGTGTAGTCCAACATGTCGGTTAAATCCTCGACAGTGGCTACTAAGTGGTTGGTGGGTGGGACACAAAATTCCGCGTGGTTAGCCTCGAGTCCGGTTTGGTCATAGAACGAGGACGTGCCATCCGTGATGCTCATCATCTGGATCCGAACTATTGTCTCATTTGAAAATGAAAGGTCACCGGGATTCATCCCCTTATGACTTATGGAGTTAACCACCGGTATTCCTTCATAGGGGGTGCGTTCGGCCAGGGCTAACTCCTGGCCTTCGGACGTCGAGATTGGATCCGAGCTCCAGGCTAGATCCGATATAGAGGCCGAACCGAAGATAGTGTCAAGGAGGAGGTCCGAAGTTGAGGCTTCGGGATTACATGGTTCTCAGGTAAGGCTGAGAACCCGGTAAAGATCATATCGCCCCGGCCGTCGGAAACATACTCCAAGTTGCCGGACTTGATTTCATGCTCGGGGGCGAAAACATCAATCTGATCAAGGTGATGTTGGGGTACACAGACAGGGGCGTATCTTTCCCCCTGACTTGTGCACGGACAACAAGCCAGCAATCCGGCAATATTACAACATCCAAGACGAGACCAAGAATAAGAGATCAGCTCTTTGAAGGATCAGAGTGCAGATCAAGAAGACCAAGTCAAGCCAAAGGAGCAAGACACCACTAAGGGAAAACCTCCCTTGTCGGGCAGGAGAGCCTGGCGAGGTCAAGGTTGCCCTGGAAGCAATCCTCAAGACCGTACCGGCAGGCCTGCCGGGCCCTACGAAGGCAAAACACCTCGCCAAGACTCCACCGTACAACCTCAGAGCGACCTAAGTCATCGATCGGTGCGGTGTCAAGCCCCAGAGTGACTAACTGGCTGTTTTTTGCCACATGGCAGCCACTTCCTATAGAAATCACCTCCAAATGACACCCGTCCAGCAATGTGTCATGCAGACAGGAGAGAAGGTGGCCGAACAGCCCGGTAAGGCTTGCTGGGCAGGCCATGATGTGACACTAAGCGGCGCATTTAATGTGCTCTGTCCTGTCTGCATTGTTAGGTATGATAGCATTGTTTGCTATCTAATCAGTACACAATCGCTGATTTTCCATTGTGGTGACCCCTCGATCTATAAAAGGAGGCCCATGGCAACCATAGAATGGATTCAGACCCTTGTACACTCATACGCCTGTGGCTGCTCTCGCCCCTAGGCAACCCTACCGGGCAAGAGCCCTGCGCTTCCACCACAATCCACCATCAATCCACCAAAGCAGGAGGAGGGTTTTATGCCTCGCGGCGGCCCGAACGTGGGTAAGATTGCCCGTGTGATCTCTGTCGTGCTACACGACATTCTCCGATCTTTGTGTAATGTGCTCATCCCCCTGTCGAACCACAAGGGGCTCATGGCCCCATAGGTGGCCGTGGTTTCCCATGACATCTTTGGCGCGCCAAGTAGGGGGATGCGCTTGCACGAACCTGAGAAGCGTACGTAGCACGTCATCTTCATCATCGTTCTCTTCATCAATGGATTCATCATCCGCGATGCCCGAGAAAAGGCAGGAGGCGATGGGAACAGAGAGGGGGAGCCATGTTGCTTCCCCCACGCCCCATTCAATATCCATCACTTCCCTCCGCCACAGCTGCTGCAGCGGCAAGAATCGATAACGGTGGCGGCAAGCCAACCCTGCGGTTCGAGCGGCGTAATCGCCATGCAAGCCCCGTCCAGGGGAAAGGGACAAAGAACATAGGTACAAGGTTTCTCCTTCTGCCAGTCTCGCTTATCGACAATTGAGCCACTCTGGATTTTAGCATCATCAACGTGGATGAGTACCACGCGTAACTCGTTTTAGTATTTACCCTATTTAGGGAAATTTTGAGTGGAGTGCTGGTGCGAATCCATTGATCGACGCCCCGACAACTGTGCTCCGGCAAGGCCGTCCACATTAGCGTGACTTCTATGCCAGTTGCCACCAGATTGTTTGAAAAGTATGGAGTGGAGGAAAGAGAAATCGGTCATGCCCTGCACCGCGTCCTGCCACCGCAAGTGACATATGATTTGTTTTATCGGCCCCTGCCGGGAGCCTGAGAACTATGCACACGGCATGCATCCTTCCCGAAGCATGCGAACGTGGCAAGCACTCGCAGCTGAAGGGGATGGGAGGAAGCGAGGACAAAAGCTAAGTCCATGCAGTCATTGCTCTCTTATGACTTTAAGATTTGCGTTTGTTTATCTCGTGGGTATTGAAGTGGTCGTATGAGGAAATCCTTCGTGTAGCGGTACCTTGCTAGTTTCTCTGTGTGCACCCTTGTTCTGTTCCGAGCCTGCTCGCAGAATGAGCAGCTACGTCGAGAACTACCAAGGAAAAACCTGCCGAGATGCATCCACGCCAAGATGAATGCTAAGGGTCTGCCCCTTACGACAATCGCGGCAAATATGATACCGGTAGGCAACCAAAACATGCATAGGGGAAAATCATACGAACACTGACAGGCGAACCCTAGAGGGATAAACACGCAATTAAGATTAAGCAAAAACATCAATTTCACGAGAGCATAAATAAAACGATGTCTAAACAGAGGACATGCATCTTGTTTTGTTACATGACAACACGGTGACGAGAATAGTTCAACGCCGGGCCTGGCAACTGCGTGGAGCCATTGGGACGGAAAGGACCTTGGCAGCAAGGGGGGTAGACTTCTCCTCGGTAGCAGGAACGTCCGCGCCCTCCAACGGCATCTTAAAGCCATCAGCAAGGTCGACGTCCGGATGGCGGCAGGCGATGTTGCTCAAAACCATGAAGAGGGCATCGCGGGCAAGCTTCCGGGATTCAGTCGCGAAGCGACTGACCCTTCCCTCTTCATGCGCCTTCAGCTTGTCGATCAGCTCGTTGAAGAAGATCCCTAGCTTGACCCTAGGGACCTCGTGCCTGCTGGCCGAGAAAACTGGCCCTTCCATGCCCATCACTGCAGTCCGAGTAGGGAGACGTCCGGCAATGTCGATCAAGCTCTTGATCCAGAGGTCAACCTCCTTGGAATGATTCTCCAGCTTGCCCTCTACATCCTTTCG
This sequence comes from Triticum aestivum, assembly GCF_018294505.1. Lineage (NCBI taxonomy): Eukaryota > Viridiplantae > Streptophyta > Magnoliopsida > Poales > Poaceae > Triticum > Triticum aestivum. The sequence continues at coordinate 287,963,630 of NC_057814.1, read as the reverse complement.
AAGATTCCTTGCGGTGTCCAGGTCTTTCGTCAGCTGGTGCATGCGGGCCCCGCTGGATTCTGCCGAGCACTCCAAGGTGCTGATCCTGGCCTTCAGGTCTTCGATGGTGCCGTTGGCGCTCTCGAGGCCTTGAATCTTGGAGGAGAGCTGCGCTTGTATATCCTTCAGAATGATATCTACTTTCTGCGCGTCCTCCTTGAAGGTCGAGACCTCCTTGGCACTCCCGGCAAGCTCTTCCGTCAGCTTGGTCACCTGTTGGTCGAGGTCAGCCTTGGCAGAAGATGCAGGGGCAAGGTCATCAGCGAGTTTCTTCAGCTGGGTGGCAGAATCATCAACAAGGGCATCTAGGGTGGCCTTGTGCTTGTGCTCTAGCTCCTTGGTGCGCTACTACATGAGATCTTCCAGGTCATCATCCTTGGCACGGAGGGTGGCCTCAAGTTTCTCCTCCAGGGAAGAGATATCCTGCTCCCTCGTGTCCAGAAGCGCCTTGTGCTCCGCCATGCGGGCCTCCCAGGCAATGACATCCTCCCTTGCCATCAAGATGGTCTCCTGCTGCTTCATGAGGACCTGGAACTACTTGCCGTGCCAGTCACGCAGCTCGTTACCTTTGTCCCTCAACTGCTGGTCCACCTTGTTGGCGGACTTGCACTACTCCTTGAGCACCTGCCATTTCTGGCTATGCTGGCCCTGCATCTCCTTAATGCTTGCCGCCATGGACTCCATGAAAGACAAGTCCATTGCGACAGCAACAAAATCATCAACCTCCTCGACTCCTTGCTACAGCGACACCAGAATGCGCTGGAGCTCCTCGTGAAGTTTCGTGATCATCGCCACTAATGAGCCGGGGGCTCCAAGCCCAGGCTGTGCGAGGACCAGCACCAAATGGCTCGAGGATGGCTACGAGGCCCCCGCCACAGTACCAAATGAGGGGAGGGGATCCATGGTTTGGAGGGGAACCTTCTCCTCGACCGGTGCCCCCGCCCCTGGCACGCTATCGGGGATCTGCTCCGTCTCCGTCGGGGGCTCATGGGCACCCCCTGCAGCATGTCCCCGCTCCTCCGCGGCAGCAATCTCTGCGGCTTCATCCGCGGCATCTCTCCCTATACCGACCACTTCTTCCAGCAGTTGAGGTTGTTCGGCCTGAGGGGCTACAAGCAAAGACGGCAAGCAAAAGTTAAGAAGCAGAGATATCACGAAACCCCGAAGCATGAAGCAAGTTGGTAAAAGAAGAGAATAGAAGAAAAAAAGAGTGGGAGGGAGAAGAATTACCCGGAGGAGTCTACCGGGCGGAGGCCTCAGTTTCCCCGGCAACATCGGTTGTCGGGCCATGGTTTCCGTCCCCTCCCGCAACACCCACGATGTCGTCCTGGGCAAGCTCTCGTGTTGAAGCCATTGTCTGGGGCTCCTCGACTCGATTACTGGGTGGAGTTGGTCCTTCCTGGAGGGGTTCGTCCTGGATCTCCTCTCCTTCTCTTCCAGGCGAGGAGGTTGGGAGCTCTCCTACATCGCTCCCCACAGGAGGGGCCAATCTCGTGCTTCCTCGCAGGGGGTTGAGCTGGGGGCTTGGCGGCGGGTCGTTTGTGCTGCTCCCCGCTAGACCCGTGCCCTCCATAGTCTTTGGCGGCTCCGCATGCTTGAGCCGCTTGGGCCGGTGGATGAGGGTCTCTATCTCGTCCTCCTCCTCCCTGACAACGGAGCAAGAAAAAGATTAGTCAACAAGAGTAAGCGGGCGTACTGAAACTACTGCAAGAGAAGAGGATTGTTCTCTGTTACTCCTCATTGATGAACATGGAGTTCAGCTCAAACTCGATGGGTGGTGAGGGCGCCCGACCTCTCTTCTGGGGCAGAGGAACGGAACTCTCCAGCAGCTTTGGGCTCTACCGAGGCGTAGGGGACTCCGATGAGGACGAATTCTGCGAGGAACTCGAGTCGGACTTGGAGCTGGAGTCAACTCCCGCGGCCGTGGTTTGCTTGGCGGGAGGGGTTTTAGGCCCGGTAAGGCGGGAGGACTGTCGGCGCACCACATCCTCCTTATTGCTCTTGGTGGCAATCTTCTTCACCTTCTTAAAGGCAGGCACAGGATTGGGAACCACCATTCCCGGTTGGCAGCTCGCTTGTGGGGGCGCTGGTCCAAGTCTGGTTCGGGGGCTTGAGGTCCTGCCGCAAGCCACTCCTCCCCAGGCTGCTCCGCCCCCTCACCCTCCTCTACCTCCCGGGCCTCTGCCACCGTGGTACACAGAGCTTCCATCCCGAAAGGCTCGTCCCCAGCAGGCTCATCCCTGGCATGCTCACCCCCGGCAGGATCATCCTCGGCAGCCTCCTCTGTGGTTTGCACCTCGCTCCTACTGTGGGAGGAACCCTCGTCCTCTTCCTTCTGCTTTCCCTTTGCTGCCTTCTCGGCCTTCGCCATCGCGTCAGCTCAAAGCGACCTATCCTCCTCCAGCCGCTTCCTGATGTACGCCTCCTCCACCTTGGAGGTGCGCTTGTACATATTGGACTCCACCTGGTATCCCTTTCCACCGGGACGAAGGACCATGCAAGCTCTTCGTTAAGCGTGGGTAACTTCCAGTCACCCGCAACTCCATGAGCATTTCAATCTGGCATCCATTTCAAGATCTGGTCCCTGGCAGAATTGATATGCTGTGGGATGACATTTATCGGCAGCTTGAACATCCCAAAGCTGCCAAACAGTTGATCACAAAACCAAGCGTGGCCATAGACTGACAGATTGTTGGCCAGGCCAGGGAGCAATCTCATCCTATCCGCTGCATCTCCATACTCCCAGGCGAACATGTCCCTCTTAGGCAGTGGTGGGATGCGACAAAGGAGGAAGTCGGCTCCCACGTGCCTGATAGTTAGCCCGGCAGCCTTTAGGCGGGTGATCCTGTTTATTGCCGGGCAGAGCCTATCATCAGAGAGGCCGACTTCCCTCCAATCGTTGCCGCGCTCAACACACTTTGTCCGTGCTTGGCAGAAATCTGGGGCCTTCCCATCCTGGATCCATCACCGATCTGCTCTCCATTCCTCCCATCTGCCATGCTGTAGACCTGGGAGGTAATCCTAGCTTCCCCTCGCCACCCGTGGCATCCAACTTATGTTCCCGGAATGATGGGCTTTGTTCTCCACCCGCGGGACAAAATAGTGCCTAAACAAATCAACATTGGGGGCGACTCCAACAAAGTTCTCGCACAAGTGGGCAAAAATAGCCATGCACTCCATTGTATTTGGCATGAAATCCAGAAGATGGAATCCATAGATTACCATCATTGCTTTGAAGAAGTCCAAGAAGGGAGGGCAGAGGCCGCAGATGAAATACGTGTAGAAGAATCGGTATGAATCTGGTGGGTCCTCTTTCCCCTCCGCCAGAACTTTGGGTGCGCCATGCCCTTTCAGGACTTCCCTCCCCCACAGGTATCCGTACGGGAGATTGGATAATATGCCCCACTTTATTTGGCCAGTTGATAATTTGCCGTGCTTTTTCTTTTCCTATTGATAATATGCCCTTTTAATTATTGTAATGATTTATCATTTTTATCCCAATTCTCACCATGCAAAATGACATTACTGCCCTTGTGGAAAATTGCAATTACGTCCTACTAGTCTCCCCGTGTTGGACTGTTTGTCTTTGGCTCCACTGAATAGTTCATCTCCCCAGTTCATCCCCTTTCTCCCGTTCCTCCCTCCCCACTGTACACATACTGAAGCTAAGTCAGATCCTGCAGGAGGTCGACGAGGACACTTGGACCCCATCTTGGCGGCGGCTACCGCTGCAGCTCGGCCGCGGGGGCTCCCGTTAAACTCGGAGACACGGGGTGGCTCCTACTGCAACTTGGAGGCGCTGCGGGTCCTCTGCATCTCAGCGGTCCCGTAGCTCCGCTGCAGCTTGGAGCTGTGGAATAGGCGGATGGCGCCGTCATTGCTTGCCGAGAAAAATACTTGTCGTTGCAGCTGCAACTCCCCGCCGTAGGTGGCGTCTGGTTCGGCAGGCGCCGACACTCCCTGATGCTCGGTAAGGGAGGCTCCAGGAAGACCACAGCGGCCGCCGTTCTCGCTCAGGTAAAAAAATCCTTCGGTGATTGATGGATCTGTACAAATTTTTGTGTGAGCTCGTTACTACTACGTTACTAATAGCTAGCCTGAACGGCATTGTTGATACTAGTTAGCAGCTGTGCATGATCCAATCGTCAGGCTGGGTACGCCGAAGTGCAGTTTCTAATTGAACCACAGGTAAGACATCTATATATGATGCTTTTTATGCATTCTTACATGTACTTCAGTAGAACTTGGCAGCATATAACAACTTCATAGATAAAAATATTAAACTGACAAGTATCCACTTAGTACATGGAATTCGATCTCATAAAAACGACTGCTCGGTTCAAATGGCATAACAGTTTAATCTGACTTTACATGAAGCAAAATAACAATAATTCTGGGTTCGTATCTCAGAAATTACATCTTCTCCCTCCTTGAGGTCATTTTTTTCTTGCATGTCGTAGAGCTTTAAGGGATGTGAGAAGTAGGCGATGGTGCAGAAACATTCGTTGTTCCAGATGGTTGTGATGAATCGCCTTCGGCTATGGCCCTAGCAAGTCTCCTGCATGTTTAGACATAAGTTACAAAAGCAGGATTTCTTTTGCAAGAATCAAATGTGCATATGGAAAATATAAATAGTTACCTCGTAATAGGCCCAGGGCTGTTATGAAGGCTGGGAGGCACTGTGATTTTTGTTGTGCATGTGGGTGTCACAACAGCAGCTGGAGCATGCTCGTGAGCAGACACGTCGCTAGAAAATTCAATCAGACATGACATTAGAAATGTTATACTAATACTAATTTCATACTAATGTAGATGATATATAGTAGTAGTAGTACTAGTACATGGGTTACCTGTCATTAGCTTCCTTCTTTTTACAAGTTGCTTTTCTGTGCCCCAAGATTCCACATTATTTGCACCTGTTTTTGGTGCCAAATCTCTTCTTTTCCTTTTCCTTCTCTTTGGCACCACCTCCTTGCTCATTTCGTTTGCCATCATCATGTTTTTTCTTCCGTTTGCCACCACCACCACCGTATTCAAAGCATTGTCAAGGAAATCGGTAACTGGTAACTGCTCAGTCGGCTTGGGAGTAGCCATTAATCAGTGAACCGGCCTATCAACTGTATTAATCGGTTGACCATTAATCGGTAGATTAAATAGGAACCTGCCAACATATACCTAAAGTTTTATACCATACTCTCACGCTCTCAACTATGTAATATACCAAATATGTTACAATTTGGTCGAACTCTATCCATTGAAGAGTGAGAAGGGGATGGGAGGGGTTACGGGCCAAAAATTTGGCCTTTGTTTGCCCTTTAGTTAACAGGCCAGCAATGATTAATCGGCCTGAGAACCTATTAATCGGTCTCACGGGCAAGTTAATTGGCCTGACAAGTTAACGCTCTGAATAGGTGCTATTCGATTCGACCATCCTAAGAGTAGCGATTAACTAGACCGTTAACTGATTAATCGGATGAATTCTTGAACAATGATTCAAAGCAACTTTTGATCCTCTGCTCCCTCCTTCTCCCAACAGAGCTTTTTAAATCTGGTGGTATCATCTCAAAATCTAGAGTGACCTGAGGCCATTGAGACATGTCTGTGATTGGTTCAATCTCTCCAACATAGGCAGCCTGGAACCTACTCACAGATTAGTAGTCATGCACATATGGTTGAAAGTTCACATCTTCTCTCTCTATAAGAAATGCAAGTGCATGCTCATAGGGCTTTCTAGTGTGCTGCCATTCTAGGCAAGTGCACTCATAGGTACCTATTTTGACAACGTGCCTAAGATTCTTCTTGCTGGTGTCCTTGACCTCACAACTTTCTCCGGTTAATCTTCCAAAAACCAAATGGTCATGTTGTCTAGTTCTATTATTTATTTGTTGAATGATGGCAGGCAGCGTGTCTCCCCGGAGCATTTCCCCAATCCTTCTCCTCCTCTCAATAAGTATCATAATTTTCTCTCTTATTTTGTCTGCTAGCTCATCCATTGTCAGATCCTTTGTTTCTTTGATCCAGCTATTGAAGCACTCAACTAGATTATTGTGAATGTAATCACATTTTATTTATGTGTTGAAGTCACATCTCATCCACTTCAAATTATGCTAAGTACACAAGTAGGTACTCACCGTAGGTTCAGCTTCAAAAATCTTGCCCATATGGTAGCTAAATCTTTCTAGACGGTAAGCCTTAGCTGCTGGCCACATGCGACCCAAAACAACTCCATGAAACTTCTTTTTGAATTTTGCCATTAGATGCCTAAAGCATTCCCTTTGCTCAGATTGTGGAAAAACAATTTTAACTGCATTCTCTAACCCTTTGCATGCATTAGTACAAATAGCTAGAGTTTGAAGATGTCCTATTGCCTTATGTAGTTGTTTCATAAACCAAACCTAGTTCTCCTCAGTCTCCGTACCAAAGAAACCAAATGCTAAAGGAAACATCCAGTTTTGTCTATCTAGTGTTGTACATGCCGCCAATTGACCATTCCACTTCCCAGTCAAATGTGTAGAGTCTATACTAAGATATGGTCTACAACTAGCCAAAAAGCCATCAATGCATGGCTTAGGTGCCATAAAAAATCTCCGAAAATACACTCCACCTTTTTTCCCTCTTGATATCAACCTCAACAATGCTACCCGGAGACCTCAACTTTGAAGTTGAATAAAATCTAAAAGCATTTTCCCCAGGTTCCATATAACATATCCACGACCCTTTCTTTTCCCCTGTGTACAGTATCATACCCAATAGTACATTTATTCTCTGCTTGTAGCTTTTTTAGGAGCTCCATGCCACTAATGTTTTGTTCAGTTTGAAGATACCCAATTGCCTTTTCTGCCACCCATGCTTGGTCTGCCATGCTTATAATCACTTTAGCGGTTGATGAACACTTATGAGGCTTTACTATCTTGTTACCTGCACAATACCAACCATTAGGTGCAAGTAATTTATAAAAATTGTTTCAACATAAAAAATGATTAATGTTAGATAAGTATATACCCTGACTGTTTTGCCATCTTCTATCGTTCTAGCAATTACATGCCAAGGACATCCAATTCCTTTACAGTGACCCACATATCTAGTAGTGTCACTATCCTTGGCCTTAATGTCAAACTTACCTCTAATAGCAAATGTTCTCATAAGCATCCTAAACTCTTTGATCGAACAAAACAAAGAACCTTCCTCTATTACAGGATGTTCCTTATCATACCAAAAGTGATCATCTTCAGGCATATGGTCAGGCACTGGAAGAGCCAAATCAGCAAGTAAGTCCTTATTAATATCAGCTATACACGCATCAAACATTTGCAATCGAGGTTTGATGGCTGCTTCAGATACACAATTTCGTTGCACAGGTTAATCGTTGAATCCAAGCACCGAGCACATATTTTCTTATGTTATAGGAACATCAATTTCGTCATCATTCATTGGTGCTATCTCAACCTGGGACCAATCAATGCCTCCTTCTGTTGTTCATACGTATGTCTCATTGCTAGCAACCGTCGTTCGCCTACTTGGAGAAGAAATAAACATTTTAACATAAGGACATCATACAATTACGTACAATATATTACATCCAAAAGACAAAAACTATGCTAGATCTGAAGTATTTTTTCAGGCTTCATCTGACTTTACTGTACTTTCTATGCAGGTTCATCAACACCATCTGGGAGGGAGGGTGCGAGGCGGAAGGGAGGAGCAAATGCTTACCAATCTGGAGCATCCTGGGCGATCCATGGATATAGGAGTTGCCACGTTCGACACTCTGTGGAATCACCTCGCCGGCTGCTGGTGTGAACCCTCGCTGTCCATGGGTCGCCAGAGTTGATGGCTTGGTGGTCGGCTGTCTAGGGGCTGCCGGAGTTGACGGCTTGGCGGCCGGCGGTGCATCCGCCTATCCGCTGGGCACGGACATGATGACACAAAGTAATAGAATCAATCTGCGATTCTTGATCCAGTTGGTTCCGTTGTGTATACCAACGTAAACAGGGGAGGAGACTAGGACATAATTGCAATTTGCCACAAGGGTAGTCGAGTCATTTCACATAGTGATAATTGGGATATAATGGAGAAATGATTACAGTATTTAAAAAGGGCATATTATCTACTGGAAAAAGAAAAGCAGGGCAAATCATCCAACGAAAAGTAAAGAGGGGCAAATTATCAACTGTCCAAGTAAAGAGGGGCATATTATCCAATATCCCGTATCCGTACCTTGCTTCCAGCACCCCGCTGTCCAGATTCGACGGGAAGAAGACGATGTCTCCCCTCCGCCTCTTTTCCAGCTCCGTTGCCCTCTTGCTCACCTCAGTGACCGCCTCTTTCATGGTGGTCGTCCGCTTCCCCTTGGCGGCGGCTTTCTTCCCCATTTCCTCAAGCCGCGACAGGGATGGGGGAAGGTAGTAGGATGGGGGACCGGCGGCGAGTATGGGCAAGGAGGAAGAGAGGTTATTTGGCTTGGGGAAGAAGATGGTGGAGAAGCGAAGCGGGCAACGAATGAGCAGTGCCCTTCCGTGTTTTCCTCTCTTAAGGAAAGAATGTGGGGGAGGGCGTGACTCTTCAGAAAGTTACCATTCCACATTAACTGCTACAGTCCAACTACCCCACGACCCGCATGGCAGCCACTTCCTATAGAAATCACCTCCAAATGACACCCGTCCAGCGACGTGTCATGCAGACAGGAGAGAAGGTGGCCGAACAGCCCGACAAGGCTTGTCGGGCAGGCTATTATGTGACACTAAGTAGTGCATTTAATGCACTCTGGCCTGTCTGCAGAGTTAGGTATGATAGCACTGTTTGCTATCTAATCAGTACACAATGACTGATTTTCCACTGTGGTGACCCCTTGATCTATAAAAGGAGGCCCATGGCAACCATAGAAAGGATTCGGACCCTTGTACACTCATATACGCGTAGCTGCTCTCGCCCTGAGGCAACCCTGTTGAGCAAGAGCGCTGCGCTTCCACCACAATCCACCATCAATCCACCAAAGCAGGAGTAGGGTTTTACGCCTCGTGGCGGTCTGAACATGGCTAAAATTGCCCGTGTGATCTCTGTCATGTTGTGCGATGTTCTTTGCTCTTTGTGCAATGTGCTCATACCCCCTGCTGAACCACAAGGGGCTCATGGCCCCATAGGTGGTCGTGGTTTCCCACGACAGGTGACCAGTCGGGTTAGCATGCAGAACGATATTTCCGAATGCAAAGTGCTGGCCGGGCAGGAAGACGTCCCCGGTGCGAACGCCATTGCTGATGATTAAGAGAGCCATCGATCCTTTGGCCATCCTACAGTGTAAATGTCAATGAAAGCACCAATGTCGGTGTCAAAACCGGCAGATCTCGGGTAGGGGGTCCCAAACTGTGGATCGTGGGTTGATGGGTAACAGAAAATGCAGAGACACTATTTACCAAGGCACGGGCCCTCTCAAAGAGGTAAAACCCTACATCCTGCTTCGTTGTATTGATGAATGTGTATGACAATTACAGAGTTGATCTACCATGAGATCAGATGAACTAAACCCTAGATGGGATCACTACAAAAAAATACACTTCCGTGATGATACGTGTTTGTCACAGTAGGTCATGTTTTCTGTCATGCATGTACATCCATGACAAATTTATGACATAATCAAGATAGTCATACCTGTGCTGTCGTAGAAGTGTTCCATGACATTACTAAAATTATCATCAGGAAGTGTCCACTTCCATGACGATAAATCGCGCGTCACAGAAGTGCTTTCGTCAAGGGTGACCGACACGTGGCATCCACCTTAACGGAACGTCGTTAAGCTATCGGGTCCGGTTTTCGATCCGATAACCTGTTAACAGCCCTGACCAATGGGGATTTTCCACGTGTAAAATCATCATTGGCTGGAGGAAACACGTGTCGGCTCACTGTTGGGACAGATGTCATCCACTCATTGGACCCAAAGCGCCTATGATACGTCGACACCTGGCACGGCCCAACAGAGGCCCATTCCTGTGAAAAGGCCGGCCCGTTTGACTTGGTCAAAAGGTGGCGAGCTGGCCCACGGCAAGCCTGTTAACAGCCTGCTCGCATATAGCCCATTTACAGCCCGCTAACCCAGGGCCCGTTTACGGCCTATCCGAATTAGGCCCAGTAGCGTCATCTGGGCCGTCCAATATAATTCCAGCCTGTTTTAACTTCCAGCCCATATATGGCCCATGACGTCTTTCGGCCCATATGAGGCCCTTATTACTCTCAGCCCATTAACGGCCCATGGTAAAACTGGCCCGTAATGAGCAGTGTATCACTTTATACCCATTAACGGCACGTGGTGAAACTGGCCCGTAATGAATAGTGTATCACTTTATACCCATTAATGACCCATTATTCCATTGGGCCGTTTCTAGCCCATGTTATCTTTCGGCCTTCTCGGGACCCATTTATTCTTGGGCTCATTTCCACATTCGTTTACTTACGGCCCGTTACAGTCATTTTCTGCTTGTGGGCCAAATTCAGCCCGTGGTTACAGTCGGCCCGTTTGTGGCCCGTTAATACGTTGGGCTGTTTTCATAGCGTCATCAAAATACGGCTGATTAATGACGACCCGTTATGGTCGGCCCATGAACGGACGCTTTCAACTCTAGCCCATTTACGGCCATAATGTGGTCTGTTATTGGCCCATGTTTGGCCAACCGATCATAAGCCCGTAGAAGGCCCATTGATGATACGGCCCATAGAAGGCCCATTGTGTCTACGACCCATATAAGGCCCAATGTTTCTACGCCACGTAGAAGGCCCATTGTTTCTACGGCCCTTAGAAGGCCCATTGTTTCTACGGCTCATAGGAGGCCCATGTTAACTACAGCCGGTGGGCATCAAAGTTCGCCACCAGTGCAAATATGGGGAACACCCTACACTATACAAAAATGGCTTGCAGTTTTCTTCAGCCGGTGGCTGCACGTTAAGAACAAATTTTGTATCGCAGCAAAACAAATTACAACTATAAAACAAAAGGAAGGTTGGCATAAAAGTTAAAGTCTAGCAGATAAATGCACCACAAGAAGTTCAGAAGCTCAGTTCATTTGACCTGACTATTATGTTTTCATGCTGTATTGTCCGATGGAGCACCATAACCTTCGCCTTCAGTTCTCCTAGGCTCCTGAGCAACATAGCAAATGTCTGATAATCTGGTTTCAAAACCATGCATATCTTGACAACATCGAACAATGTCTCTCCTTGTTTCACAAAGGGTCTCTGTTAGGGAATGGACTTGTGTCTGGAGCGCAGATACAACATTGTTTTGAGCTTGCATATCTTGATCATGAGGTAGTTTGGACGAGATTGCCTTAACAACCAAGCCAGTATTACGCAGGAACGTGCTTTTGACACTGTTAGTGGACAAGTACTGACCCACTGCAGCAACAACTGACATTGCGGTTATAGTTGCCTCTCCACCTTCAGAAGGTGGCGGTTCCAACATTTTTTCCATAGCTCGCTGAAAAGTTGTGGTTTTACATTAGTAGTACCAGAACAGAAGATATTAAGGAGGCAGCAAAACCAAACAAAATATCTTTGGTCTATATACAGAATTTATTCTGGTGAACCCATGTAAAATAATAGTTGTATTTTATTGCAAAGTACATAATAAAACCAGGTTCCAAACATATGACCATGTACCATCGCTAATGTATTGTCTATTTCTTCACATTGTATTGAGGGCTAAGGATAAAGAGACGAAGTTTATAATACGGTAAGCATAGTATGACATCATTCATATCACAAAACAACTGAGAACAGACAAACAGGCAATTGTAACGTTGTGTGGGCAAGTGTAGCACGGAACTAGATTACAGCTCAAGATCAAAGGAACATCACTCCTCTCTTTTAAAACTTGTAAGGTGCAATGATACGCTAAGACAATTGTGTATAAATTGAAAAGAGTAATAGACATTGGCTGCAAACCATGCAGTTCAAGGCACAAGCCAGAGTAAGTAGTAGTTAAAAGGCATGAGGATTAAGGACTTACAACAGTGGCTTTGACTGGTGTAGTCATGCCCTTCTTCTTGCTGGTGTGAAAGTCCTTGAAGATTTCCACAACATTTGGTTCAGGTACTTTTTGGTCCTTGCGGGCTTTCCTCTGCATTTGGACAAGTCAATAGAGATCTGATAATATGCTACAGCGAAAAGAGTGAAACAACAGCTAATTACAAGGGCCTCGCAGTGTGCAATATAGCTATGAGATCCTGTCGTCTGTTGGAATTTCAGTTTTGTACGGTTGGCCTTGTTCTTTGAACAGTTCACCTACAAGAAGATAGATTTGTGTGGCACATGCGTAAATAGGACTTCAACATGTGATCTGATGACATATATATATAATGTACCCGATACTTCGGATCCGACCCGTGTTTAACGAGGCCTCTCAAGTCTTCATCAGATATATTTTCCACTGGAGATGTTTGGGCAAGTTCACTGTTAGCCTAGCCTTCAAAGTGAGTTTTACTCAAGTTATACTGATACTGTCGCAGAGTAGACTTGAAAACATGGGTGCAAGCTTGTCTGGTTGCATCATCTTGGCTATCCAACTTGAACCTCATCTGTTGAAAATTATGGACTCTCATTATCAGCAACCTAGAAAGTATTGGACAGAGCAAGACGATATTACTAGTTTCCATACATAACCATACTTAACGATAAATTGTCGAGGAAGGTGTTGAACTGGGTTTCGTCTTTGTCATTCCTGTACTGAATCCATGTTGGGAGGATACGTACATGACACCTAACAGCAACTGCTGCCTCTGATACTAACTTGGCTGACTCTGTAGCATCACGTGGCCTTTTTAAACCTGCCTCAAAACGGATCTGCATTCTTCCTCCTCTAGATTTAGTTAACCTATCGAGCATTATCCCTGATGTTTTTTTCCTCTTGCGCCTAGGTGCTAGTCCAGCAACAAACATAGGAAGTGTTAGTGTACATCAAACTTTGAGACTACATATAAAGAAGCATGCAACTGTAACTTGACTCCAGCAACTACCTTCTTGCTGTTGAAGCTCACAAAGTTCATCTGATCTTGCCAACTCATCTTGTGTCAAGAGTGCTTCGGAAGTAGTGTCAGGTGGCAAGGGAGCTTGGGAACGTGCTGCTAGGTGAGTTGACGAACGAGTAAATCGTGCAGCTGGTGGTACTGTGGAAGGTGTTGCAACAACTAGGATTGTCTCTGCTTTTTTGGTGGCAGCTATTTGTTTCTGTTTGGCTTGTTCTGCAGCTCGTGTAGCATGGGATACACTATCGGTACAATTTTCCACTGGACATTGACCTTCTATTGCACCATCAGTACCAGCAGAATCTGCAGGATTGTTCCGCTTCCCTTTCCCTGTCGTTCTGTCTTGCTTCCTCTTTCTCTGTGCCATGTCAAGTCAAGCCGACAAGAAAAACGAATAACAATTTAGTTCTTCAGAACAAATTTACTTTGATGTAAGAACATGGTGTGATAGACAGATATTGTATGTTCTAGAAACAGGAACACGTGTCTTAGTCACAAGTATAATGTGTAAAGTAAGCAGATGAAATTCAGCAAAATTAGAAGCCATACAAGCTAGACATCATACATAACATGCAACCACATATAACAATGCCAAGTTAGAGGGAGCACCTGTGATGGTGCACTAGGGGAGATGTGCTCATCACCAACACCGCTACGTTGAGTGTCTATGCATGTGCTGTCTTGGAAATCATCTTGGGGGGATGGAGGAGTAGAATCTGTAGAGGCCCACCATTTGGAAGGAGCACCTTCATCCGCTGCCTTGCTAACTTCCTTCTGCTTTATTGATTTTGAATTATCAAGTAAAACCGACAAGAAAAAGCAATAGAATTCACTCTTCAGAACTCATTCGTGCATGACACTGACAATCACTAGTCTGATGTAAGGCAAACACATGATTCCAGGATGGAATAATACGAAAAACAGGACGGCATGGCATACTCACAACTGTTTCTGTAAACTAAGCAGAAACCATTTCACAAAATAAGAAGCAATGCAAGCTAGACACCACGTGAAAGATGCAACCAATATGACTCTGCCAAGTTAAAAGTGTCCCATCATAAATGGCATTTCAACAAATTAGAAGAAGCGCATGCTATAAATCATATCAAAGATGCAACTAATATCACACTGCATATACTGAAGGTGTCTCGTCATATTGATTTATGAGGGATACAAAAAACAATAGTTTTATGTGAGGACATGCTTAATAGACAGATATACTATGTAATAAATACAGGAAGGCATATCACATTAACAGGTATAATGTATAAGCTAAGCAGAATAGCACATGCAGTTTAACCAGATTGGAAGAATTACAATCTAGACACCATATGCAACATGCAACCACATATCACGCTGCCAAGTTAGAGCAAGCACCTGCGATGCTAGTGTAGGGGAAATGCGGTAATCAACTACACAGCTACGTTCACTATCTTCATCTACCCTTGCTGTTTCTTGAGAATCATGTCGGGAGGCTGACGCTGCATTCTTTAAATGAGGAGTAATCCACTTGCTTGACTGCCTCATCATAAGTGATTGATGAGGGATACACAAGAACATTAGTTTGATGTAAGAACATGGTTAATACACAGATGTACTACTATGTACCAAAAACAGAAAGGCATGTCATATTCAAAGGTATAATGTGTAAGCTAAGCAGATGCAATTTAACCAAATTGGAAGCAATACAAGCTAGACATCCGACTGGAGTGGTGAGCATGATCATCTAGGACCTGAGAGCCTGGTGGGAGGCGGGCTGCTTCGCCACCATCGCGGCTTTTTAGTTGGCATCCAGGTGATGCCTCTCTTTGCTAGGCTTGTCACTGGCTCGGCCAATTCCCTGACTAGCTATTTGTCTTCTGGTGCTCACGGGATGGTGGTTCCTGTAAAAATATCTTTCCTTATCTTAATAAAGACCGACTTCGGCCTCTCGAATACGAGCTAGACACCATATGGAACATGCAACCACATATGACACCGCGAAGTTAAAGCAAGCACCTGGGATGGTGGTTCATTGTGAGGGAGGTCATCAACTCTAGAGCTACCTTTACCGTATCCATCTGCTGACACTGCACCTATTATAAGGCTGAAAAGTGTCTGGCCTATCCACGTACGACGCTGGAGCGACTTCTCTCTTTTCTTTTTTGCTTCTCTCATAGCAGCGGAGTCTGAAATACCCTTGCATAAAAACACAATAGTGAGAGTATGGGTGAAGTGTGTGCAGAACAAGTGCACTGTTCAAGTAGCAGATAGTAGGTGGCTGAAAACTAAATGACAGGAGACATATGATAGCTCTACAACCTTGCATGGCAGACAAAATTAGATTCTACTCCGTATGATTTTGTAATATATGAGCATAGGAAATGCAGGTACTACTCCAGCACACCACCACATGTGGTCATATCAAGATAACAGTCGACTGAAAATAAATAGGTCAGTCGATTTTTTTAATGAACCGTCCGATCTATAAGGAACGGGCGGATGGCCTTCGTCTACCTCCCGCCAGCGACCACCGGCCCACACCCCTGCCTCCGCCGCCCCGCCCTCCCCTCGACCTCACACCACCGCCGTGCTTGGCAGCGCCCCCAGCCATCCCTTTAATCCCGGCCGACCTCCAGATCAGGCACCAGTAGCTCTAGGCCCCATACGCCCCTAAGATAAACACCGAGGCGCTGCTTCCCCGGCGTAATAGGCATACTAGCGCCTGTTACGCCGGGGAATGCTTCCGTTAATTGGGAATCAACTGACCAGGAATTGAAATACAGGGGGGCGACGGACCTTTAGCTAAGGTGAAATAGTATATGAGGAGAAACCTTGTGCATCGCGAGTTACTAGGAACGTCTAGTATCAAGAAGAAGCGGTCAACTAGTGTCTTCTGTGGGATGAATACCGTGCAAGCAGATACGTAAGATTTGCACGAATAAGGGAGGAGGCTTACCATTTTCGGTTGCCGGTGTGGTCGCCTCCACAGGTTGCGCTGATCTTCTTCTTTTTGCCGGGGAAACCGATGTTCTGGAGGGCGCACGCTTGGATGAACCCATGGCCAAATTGTTGACTGTGTTGTCGTGGCTGTATGTCGGCGAAGGGGAAGCAGATCCGAGGCGGCGAAGGACGGCGTAGCAGGAACAGCTCCGGTGCGGTGGAGGGTGGCGAAGTTGGAGCGGCAGCGGTGAGGCGCTGGACTGCGTGGATGAGCTGGCTCGGGTACGGACGGCTCGGCCTCGGCTTCAACTCCTAGCCGTGGAGGGCGTTGCGGTTGAGGTTGCGGTGGACGACGACATCGGGGTATCGGCTCCGGCGTGATGGAGGAGGGCGGCGGTTGATGGGTGGAATGGGATGGCGGATGGAGGACGCCGGGGTTTCGCGGCTGGTGGAGAGGTATTTTTGCGCCCATGGAGTACGAATGGGGAATCGGACGGGTGGGCGGGGGGGAGGGGGAGAACCATGTTTCGGTCTGGGACGCGCTTGTTTTTGGCTTTTTTGAACAGAAGATGGGACGCGCTTGTTTGAAATTTGGGGAAAGTTCAAACTTTCCCCCCTCTTGAATTTCAGACCTACTGCGGGTCGGGGGTAGGATGGTCATCCCAGGTGTCCCAAATAGGGGGCGGGAGCGATTTCGGCCGCGCGCATGTGTGCTTAGGCGGCCATTGTGTATGAATGTTTTTCGGAGGCGGTTGCGTGGCGTCTAGATGAAGCTACAAACCTACCCCAGTTTAGACCTTTGGACGTCGGGCCGGTAGGTTTCACGGGTCGGAGTTATTATAAAAGTAATTTCCTTGTACTACCAAACATTGGTCTCACGCGGTTTTGGGCAAGTAGAGGGTCTTTTGGCGCTTCGTTCGAAATTTTGAAACACAAGCGTTCACGTTTCGAGTACTCTTGAACTTTGAGGATTGACCTAAATAAACAACGTTAAATTTGACCTTGTATGTTTGAAAACCAAATTAAATTATCCACTTATTTTTGAAATTTTGGCACTTGAAAATCCTATAACTACGATTATTTTGGAATGGAGGAGCTAAATTAGAATCTATTTTGTACACGACTATATATGCTATTATGTACAAAATCAGAGCAAAGATTGGTGCCCCCATAATTTAGGTATTATTTACAAATGCCATGATATCAAATTCAAATAATTGAATGGACTTCATGTTGAATCCGATTTTTTAAAACCACCTTAAGTTGAATTCAAATGTATGCTAGTTCATAGGTAGCTATTTATAATGTTCATTGTGTAACTTCCGTATGTATAATGTGCTTTACACACACAACATGAACTATACTCATGCTTATATTCGATTGCTAAAGCGATGGATTGTCTGGAGTTCAAAATACTAACTATGTGGATCAATCGTGTCGAATAATAACATAGACATGCTCAAATTTGATAGAATCTAGATGTCTGATGGATCAATGACCCTTCCTTACGCGAATTGCAAATATCATGATCCCATCCTAATATTTGGATACAATTTATATCTTTAATCAATGTGTACATCAGTCTTGTACGTGTAGTTTCACTCTCCATCGGTGGTCTCTCACACATGCTCACACACTCTCTCCCGAGGTGTCTTTCTCGCACACATGCTCTCAATATAACCCTCCCTCCCTCTCGTAACCATTTACGACTGTTTTCACTAACCTTTATCACAAGCACTCTTCCTCTCACAAGCATACACACGCACAATCCTCATCAACCCTTTCTATATACATAGACCTGCCTACGTGTCTCCTGTACGCACATTATCTTTAGGCATGTCTCTCACGCATTGTCTCACACCTCTCTTCCTAATCGACGAGTATGATTCTGGCAGAGCATTCTGTAGGACGCCCCTTAAAGTTAGGTTGGATGAATAGTAATATCAGAGATAAAGGGGTTACCTTAGTCCAAGAACCTAGGGTTACAAATCCTAGCCGGCTTTGTCAGTGGACATAGAGTCCTTCACAATTATGCTATCTTTGTCTTGTACGACTAGTCATCCATGGGTCTCCCTAAATGCGTCACGGGCAGATCAATGTGCCACAGGACGGAACCGAACGAAGGGCCTCACCTCGACCCACCGGACCTCACGCGGTGACACACCCTCTGCCCCCACATCTCGTTATCTTCTCACACCCACACGTACCAACACAGACACCACACAAAAAAATTTATTCTTCTGGTGCCTCTATCCACTCCCCCCTTGCATATACACACTCAAGGGAATCTCTCGCCGTGATGTCATATTCGTCTCTCTCTCTCTAGACCACTCTCATTTCTCGTGCTATCTCTCCCACGCCCCCCTGTCGGCCCCTCTATCCATGCCTCTCTCGAATACGTAATACACACACACCTCTCTAGGCCCTGCCAAATGAATCAACTACACATTCACACATGTTACATCACATACCCCATTGATCTAAAAAGCCCTCTCTTCACGTTTATTTCGCATACAACATTCCTTTTGAATAACGTGTGGCCAAAAAAATATTTTAGAATTTCTACATATATACAACATTACAAAGTTATATGGAGGAGTATGAACGCTTGCATTGCATGGTGCCCACAATGATATTTATTCTGCACTGTGAATTTGTATATTTTTATACTATATATAATGTTAGTCATAATAAAGAGACACGAAGAGCATCTCTCTCTCCATCGCATACCCCCCCCTCTACGCCCCTTTCATGTACGCACACAAACTATCTCCAGGTCCTCTAAAAGTAAGCCCCCAGCACATTCACGCATGTTTCATCTTTCTCTCGCGATATATACAGTGACGATAATTGTATTTGAAGCGAAAGCACGATACGTACATTGGACTTCAGAATCCACTCATTACGGTCACCATTTATGTTTTGTGGTTATTATACAGTCACGGGCTCACCGTACAACTCTGTAGCTCAAGACACGACTAGTTGACCAGTTAAACGCTCCACGTGGCACCTCTAGTGTTGCATCACATTATCTCACTACCATCGGGCCCACCTGTTGGCTTGTATCTACTCTACATCTGCGCTCTTATAAAATACTAGCAAGATGCCCATGTGTTGCACGGAACATCAAGATGCATTTGTATGAGTAGTTTATCTTGTGGGAGAAAAGGATGAACAAGGGAAGGCCTTATTTGCAAGTGTGGAGAGGGGTGTGTGTATCTTTTTTGCAAAATTGCCATAGTTTCCTTCCTATCCATCAGATATAGATCGGACGGCCTATATTGCAGGATGGCAGGCACACGATCATCACCGACTATGCTTTTTATAAGAGTACGGATAAATTACACTCTTATAAAAAAACAGAGTTGGTGATGATGGTGTGCCTGCCATCCTGCAATATAGGCCATCCGATTTATATCTGACGGATAGGAAAGAAACTATGACAATTTTGCAAAAAGGTACCCACACACCTCTCCACATTTGCAAATAAGGCCTTCCCTCGTTCATCCTTTTCTCTCACAAGATAGACTAGTCATACAAATGCATCTTGATGTTACGTGCAACGCACGGGCATCTTGCTAGTAAGAATGAAAACAAACGACAAAAAAATATTGGACGGTGATTCGAAGTCATGACCGCGGGCACAGCGGACAAGGTGGCCTTGTATTGGTATGTTGAGCCGTCTGTTTTAACACACAGGAGCTGGTGTGGTGATTATACACACACGGACGCATGCACACGAACTGCATGCACGCAACACTCACACGAACACATGCACCCACGCACGCACGTAACACGCACACGTACACACGCAGCCACGCACGCACGCAACACTCACATGCACACACGCACGCATGCATGCACACACCAGTACACCACACGACCCACACACACTCTCACGCTCAAGT
This sequence comes from Triticum aestivum, assembly GCF_018294505.1. Lineage (NCBI taxonomy): Eukaryota > Viridiplantae > Streptophyta > Magnoliopsida > Poales > Poaceae > Triticum > Triticum aestivum. Next base: position 287,943,751 of record NC_057814.1, on the reverse strand, counting down.
GCTCAACCTACACGTGCATGCGCACACATCAGGCCCTGACAGACACATACACAACCAGGTGATTCCCGCGCACGGGGTGGAGTCTTGTCACGCCTGCGTAAATTTGTGTTTATCTGACCTTTTTCCTATGCGAACTGACAAATGGGACCCACAAGGAACGTGGTCAATTTAACTAGTCAACATGGTGCCACGCAGACTATTTGGCTGGTGAACAGAGTGCAATCCGATGCTGAACCGTGAGCAAGTGACCGTATAATCACCGCAAAACGTATATAGTGACCGTAATCAGCTTATTCTAAAATTCGGTGAACGTATTACGCTTTTCTCTCTGTAGGCCCTCCAAAACTACATCTCTACATGTTCTCGCATGTTACATCTAACAACTATGCAATACAGCACTACTACTACACTCTAACACAATAAATCATATGTGTTTTTAGTTTTACTAGATATCATATTGTTACTTAATTATTTAGTTTGCATACATTAAAATTGCCTTTGAAATTTATGGCCAGTATCATATACCGCGCGGGAAAAATCCTGCCCTTTCCTGTTTAATCGGGTTTGTATCGATGGATCGTGCGAAACAGCAAAACTATAGTACTATATACAGTACAAGTGACAGTTCACTGGGCCGTCGTGTCATGTACTCCTCCGTCGTAAGAGTGGAGCGCTCGCTTTCATAAATCTTCTAGTCCCTTTCGCCGACATGTGGGGCATCAAGCTACCGGGTCCACGTGCCATACAGGAATACAGTGCATAGGAGCCGGGGTGAAGCACCCAGTCATGGCGCCGGCGTAGTAATGAGCAATGAGGCGTCAAATCACAAAGCTGCACCTTTCCCGCAGTTGAGTTGGAGGGACGAAGCAATAATGCTAAAAAAAGAAGTTGGAGGGACAAAGCAACCATCATTTCACTCGTTGCTGAATCCGGTTCGACCTCATCTTCTTCAAGTTAACCACGTGTTTCTTCTGCCATTGTTCTGCCTCATGTGGGAAGCGGATCGGCTTGGTAAAGCACTGACACATGGGACCGGATGTTAGCAAACCGCCAGGACAACGTCCTCTAAAAATAAGAAACCTCCCCCGCCATCCGCGCGGCAAAATCACCTCCTTTTTACTAATCTTGATTCTATAATTTTTTAAATCACTATAATTGAGATTTGTATAGATAGCACTTAGGAGCAATACCAAGTGGTACGGTTAAGGGCTTCCACAATGTGTACCAAATGTGAAAATAGCTTTTGGCATCGTGGGAACCATTGTGGACGTTGTTGCCAAAGCCAAAAGGATGGAACCGAAGCTCCCTGATTGATTGATTGATTGATTGATTGAAGGAATAGAAAAATGCAACGCCTCTCCTCTTTCTCCCGTGCTTGGACGCATGTACAGTATAGAGGACAGAGTCTACTCCCCTGTCCCTTCTATCACAAATCACAAAGCAGTGAGGCGTCAAATCACAAAGCACGGAGAAGCAACCATCATTTCACTCTTCACTGACTCCGCTTCTCCATCGTCTTCTTCGAGAAACCATCTCACCGCACTAAGCTGGATGGACGATGCTATTGTGTACGAGTAGTACTAGTACATCTACGCATCCTTTGGTTCAACGGACTTCCTGGATGCAAATAAGGCGGTTGTCTCGGCTAGCATGCAGCACTTGCGAACGACTGACCGTGGTCTCCCTCAATGGTGTTCTCCGTCGAACGCACTTCGCCAAACCACAACGTTCGAGATATCGTCGACGTGACCGCAATGGGGAAGGAAGTCAAATATAGTTACTACCTCCATTTTTTGTACACAAGGCCTGTATATCAAAATTACAATTTTCAAAAGGCCACTAACACTAATCGAGGCAAAATATATGGGGTTTGCCTCGTACTAGCAACCAAGGACATTAATATCCCCTGCATGCATGCGGAAGTGAGAAGGTTGGTTTGCATGGCGCTGCATTAATCAAGTGATGAGGAGTGAGATGGTTAGCTCTTTGGGCTTTGGAGAAAAAAATACGCATTAATTGACACGTGAAACGAGGATTTGTATCGATTAATCCCGTGAAGGAAAACCCCGCGCCTTTCTTTTTTAACACTAGTACTCCTAGTACGTAGTACTACATACTTATCCTGTTCGGGTCTAGGCCTTGCATTGCCATACTTCGCCACACATTTTTGCCAAGCTTGCCTAAAGTTTTCAAAATGAAAAGGAGGTACACTTGCGCACGGCTGTCGCGGTCGCACCGCACCCTCACACGGTCGCTCCTGCATGCCGCGGTCGCACCGCACCCTCATATGCACAGTTGCTCCTGCACGCCGCAAACCCAACCAAGGGAACGCACCCTCACTAACACGTGCTGTCGCATGTGAGCAAACCAAACTTAGCCATCCTACCGCTCACACATAACTTTCGTTCATAGAGTATGTTTATCCAACCGCATGTTGGGGAGTATCCGTAGGGCCCATGCGGTGGTCTGTTGGGGAAGAAGAAGAGGTGAGGAAGAAGGGTTAGGAGATGTAGGATATTCATCCAACCGCCTGAAATGGTAGACTGACCCAAGTCAGGTGACTTGCATAACAATATATGTTTTTACACAGCTAAAGACCATAAAAACAACAACATAAAGAAAAACTATCACCGCTCGCGGAACGAGACGGCCTCGTCGTCTTTGGCTGCCAGCGCAAACCAGCCGTAGCTGCCGACGTGTGTCTCCGCACCGTGGTTGTCCCCGGCCTCTATCTACTCGTTCACGCGGAGCATGCGGGCGCTCTGCACGGACGAGAGCACCGCCCAGTTCAAGTCGAGGACGTCCGGTTCAGCCTGCAGGAGGGCCTCGATGGCAGCGGCATCCGCGCACTACGCGTTGAGTCGAGCCTCCGCCGCCCGGTTCAAGTCTAGGACGTCCGGTTTTGCCTGCAGGAGGGCCTCGATGAGAGCGGCATCCGCGCGCTCCGCGTTGAGTTGAGCCTCTGCCGTCCGGTTCCGCCTGCAGGAGGGCCTCGATGGCAGCGGCATCCGCGCGCTCCGCCTCAAGTTGAGCCTCCGCCGCCCAGTTCACATCCACGACATCCGGTTCCGCCTGCAGGAGAGCCTCGATGGCAGCGGCATGCGCGCGCTCCGCGTCGAGTTGAGCCTCTGTCTCTCGGTCCTCCTTTAGTATCGCCAGGTTAAACCACTGGTCCGCCTGCACCATGGGGGACTCGGACGCCGGCACGAAGTCGATGTCCATCGTCTCATACCCATCGGGGGCCTTCTGTGCCGCGACCTCCGCCATGAACATTGGATCGGCTTCCTCCTCCTCGTAGCTTGGCTCCGGAGAACTCGAGGATTGGCCCGCCGCAAAGTGAGCTTGGGAACGGAGGTCTCTGGCGCCGACCGCCGGCGCGATTTCTGCGTGGCACTCTGGCGTCAGCATCTTGTAGTACGTGATCTTGCGGCGCACCATGGCTTTCCGGAGAACTAGGGGACGCTTGATGCGGGATCGGGGATCGAAAGGTGGGGGAAGGGGCTGGAGATTAGGTGTGGTTTTAGGGAAGTGGCTGGCATAGGCCGAGCAGCGAAGGTTCTGGTGTGAATAGTGCTTCCGGTGATGACCGGTCAATCGGTTTTGACTGTACATCACTCTTGTCGCGTTCGCGTTGCAGCCCGGCACACTAGACTCTCCATGTCGCTCACCGAATGGAACGCGCTTCGTCTTGTGTTTTCGCTCGCTTGTGGGACCGCAGTTGAGAGCAAACCGACGTCCCTCCCGCTCCCCCGCCCGCGTCATTTTATGCAGAGTAAATAAAAACAGAGGGAGTATACTACGGATGAGGATCCCCTGACGTGGCCGAACCCATTGAGTAACTGACATGCGGGGCCTAGCAAGCATGGAGTCCGCCAGTAAGTGACCGAAAGGGAGGGTAAGGCAGGGATACATATGTGAAAGGAGCTTCCAACGATATAATTTTCACATTATACACCTCATGTACTATTAATCTTGTCAATAGTCAAATGCGATTTTGAAAAACGCATTAGAGCATGGTTAATAATATAGCCAGTCGATGGCTATAAGGAACTGTCATGTCATCTATAGCCATCATCTATTATATGCACTCATACAGTAGTGTGGGCTATAAGGTTGGTATTTCCCGCAAAAAAATTATAAGGTTGGCTATTGTATTAGTACTTTTTTCCATCTCCTCTCCATCTCTTTCTTCATATTTATTGTACGTATTTAACTAGGAATGCGTATATAGCTAGGCTCTTGCATGAGAGCTCACTCCCCTTACTTTTTCACATCTCTCTCCTCCACATAGGCCCTAAAAATGGAAGGAGGGAGTACAACTATGAGCACTGCATACTCTAGTACAGATGTTGTCAGAACTCCACTAGTACTATTGGACAGGGAGCTTAAAAAAAGTTACTATTGGACTGGCTATACGTGGCGAAATCCTAGTAGGAAGAGCATGCACGAGAACAAGCACATTCACGTGGTTGAAAACAAGTTGGAAACCATCTCGAGTACAAATCTAGGAGTACGTATGAATCTAACAATATTGATTGGTCGTTGTTGAATGTTGATACTTTTTTTTATCAAAGTAGAGATACTTCGACTACACATAAAACTTATATGTAAACTAGAAAGGATAGGAAAGAGTATATTGTATGTTCAAAAACGAGATGAATATGATTTGCGGATGCTATGATCACCGGTTCAAAATTTTGAGTCCGCCTTAGGTATCACACATGCCCCCACTCGTTCTCTCTCGATTTCATCTCGGGGTCCGGAGATCGATTGAAAGAGGACTAGGGTGGGTACAATATGTTCGTTTCGCTTATGAACATACAATATACTCCCTCTGATCCCCACAGACCCCCCTACGGGTCATTTCTATCATAGAAACAGACCAAACCTTTATCTCCTTGCACGACATGCAATTGATCTCTGAACAACAATCGATCTCGTCAACATGTGTGTCAGGGCATGAACCGAATGGGGTGTCAAAACTAAGACGCGAAGCGACACGTAGTGGAGGCAAAGTGAAACTTCAAACGAACCGTTTGTTTGTATGCATGTCAGACAAATTACCAATAAACATTGGAAATACAAGCATGGTCTAGGCCCACATGCGAATGATACTTAGCGGAATGTTCAAATGAGGCATGCGGGAGGATGGACTCGACCGGAGGGCGGCATGATCGATGGAGAAGAGGGTTGGACAGGAATGAGAAATAAGAAAATGCCACATGATTATACTTGAATGGCTCAAATAAACAATAAGTTGTCTCGCTTGGCCTACATAGTGAAAGGCTTAATGCGCAACGTGGAGCACTGACGCTCGAATATGGCCGGGAAAACAGGGAAACCGACATGTGGGGCACACCTGTCGGGATGATGTAGCACAAACTAGTCCAATGGAGGAGCAGGCCCACGATCTCCTCGCCACCGGCAACCGTTCATGTGGGTCATGGGGGCCAACAACGTGGCGCAGCTCCAGCACCGCCTCTGGACACGGCGACCGCGGTGAGCGACACGCTCATCGTCGCTAGACACGGTCGGTTTCAGTGTGCCGATGGTGGCGTTAGTGCTGTGTCATGACCAACAATATGTTTGGTTTGTGCTTAAGGTTGCCCCATCAAAGCATTGGGTAGCCAAAATTTTGGTTGAGGTTTTGGGTGCCCATGATTTGGCTGACATCGGCAAGAAAAATGAACTAGAGTTGGCTAGAGTTCATTGGCATGCCAAAAAATGGCAACCATCCATTTTTGGGTCATGACCAAAACCTCAAAAAAACGGCAACCATCCAAACAAAGACCAATCTTTGGGTCATGACCAAAATTTTGGTAAGGTGCACTTTGGCCACAATCCAAACACACCCCAACATCTGGCTCGTCGAGGATGCACGGGGCACCGGGATGCGTCCGCGGAGTGGTGTAGCGTGGCCAACTGCATCCTCAGGACCTGAGACCATGCCGGGTCGTCTTGCTTTTTCAATGACATGCGTCGATCGCATGTGAGCAAAGGGCATCTGCAACGTTGCCACGACCGCAGCTGACTACCCTGGAACACCCAAAACCCTCGTCCCTCGCGTCGTCGCGTGGTGCGTACCCAGCCGGCGCGAGCTGCCCGCATTCATGTCGTCTGTCCGTATGCCGTCGTTAAGAGGCTCGGTGCCCGAGGAACCAACTCCGGCGACTTAATGATGCACCATGACGCTTGGCCTCACCGGAATGCGCTACTTAAAGCGGCAACGCCCAGCAAACCTCCACACCATAGCACATCGTCCTCCTACCTTGCACCACATCCGCCATGACAGCAAGCGTGAAGGCTCTGCGGGAGAGCTTGTCTTCGGGGATGGAGCTCGAGGTCGCCGCCCTCGCTGAAGTCGCCGCACAAGCGGTGGCCACGCTGTCGGCCGACAATGGGAGCACCGTCAGCCACTCGTCCTACTTTCCGCCGTCCAATGTCCGACACCGCCGAGGTTGGGGCTCCTCCGAGCATGAGTAGGGCGTGGGAGGCGGCAGGGCATGGTGTGCCAACTAGCCGGTCCGTCTCCCATGTTCTACTTTTCCTCGCCGGAGACCGCACCTTCACTTCACGGGTCTTGAACCCCGCCCCCGTACATGGAGATCGCAGATGGAGGACGTCGGTCGCCGCGATAGAATAGGTTTAGGGTCGGGATTCTTTTATTTTTCTGTCCTATAAAAGTTCGAAATGTAATGAAAATCTGCCGTGTTTGCATTAATCTCGGCCGGTGTATACGAATTTCACAATAATATAGTATATTGTAGGAGTACTAGCAAGATGCCCGTGCATTGCACGGAAGATCAAGATCTTGTGGGAGAAAAGGATGAACAAGGGAAGGCCTTATCTGCAAATATTTCACATTTTTCTACATCTACGGGAACCTACGAAAGGGTTAACGTAAATTGCCTCTCTCTCTCCTCCCCTGATTTTCATGGTGGTGGGCCCCTCCCTCCCCCCAATCTACAATCAACAACTCACATGTTTCACATTATGTTAATTACGTAACTGGGACTACGTAGGTGTAGCATTACTCGTCATAAAAAAACCCAACTAAGCCAACCTCCCTGCATATCGCGTGGGAAAAGACCCGGCCGTGTCGTTTTAGTCGGGATTACCGGATTACTAGTAGTAGTATCAATGGATCATGCGAAGCAACAAGTTTTTTTTTGAGGGGGCGAAGCACCTAGTTTAAAAGGAAAAAAGGCGGTACACTCACAGCACCCCTGTCGCGGTCGCATTGCACCCACACACATTCGGTCCTGCACACGGCTCACGCAAACGGAACGCGCTTTGGCTTGCCTCTTCACTGACACGTGGGACTGCACTTGGAGAAACCGACCATGCGCCAAACTCCCCCCGCCCATCGAGCGAAAATCCTCCCCCCACCCAAAAATTCCCCTCAAATCCTATATTCAACCGCCCTTCGGCCAACTAGCCAATAATATTCCCTAAACCCCCCTCCCCCCGTCCCCCTCCACTCCATTCGCTCCACCAAAGCTGCCCTCCCAGCCACGCCGACACGTCGGCGCCACGGTTCATCAAGGGGACGCACGGCGATCCTCTCGCTCCCACAATATGCGCTCGTAGACTGCCGTCCTCTAGCCACGCCGCCACCGCTGGCGACGTCCTTGTGGAGGCGCACGACGGTCAGCGCCACCACCGCTGGCGACGTTCGTGTGAAGACGCACGGCTATCAGCTTCTCCCATGGTACGCGCATTCCACTACTAGGAAAAGGCCTGTTAGTGGTGCACCTATTTTTGCCATTAATGGCGCACTATAGGTGCGCCACTATTACCACGCCACTAGTAACAAATAGTAATGGCGTACATTTGGTGCGCCATTACTATCACAGATAGTATGGTGTCAGGACCCCGATTCTAAGTCACACCGATCTAGCCTGTAACACCTCATATCACTTTGCGGCCTCACGCACGGTATTCCCACGGGTGTCGCCTTACCATGGCTCGGGACCGTTTGCGCCTTTTGGCTCATGTATATGATAATGTCGCTAGCATCCATATGACAGAGAACCCGGGCCGACATGACTAGTCATGAACCCAAAGTGGCACTAACTTACGGGGACAGGCATACATGAATCAACATCGAGCATGTTGGTCAGCAGCGTGTGAATCCGGGCTGTAGCACTGGGCTAACAGGACTCCGGGAACCCAGGCTGTAGCAGGCTAGGCAGGACTCCGGACGTCACCGCGTGACATTTCCCCGAAGGGACAGACACAGGAACGAAGTGAATCACATGCCGGCCAGTCAAGTGTTCCGGAGTAGTAGTGCTGGGCTAGCAGGACTCCGGTGAACCGGGCTGTAGCGGACTACTATGGCTCATGGAAGCACAAGAGTACATTTCCCCATAAGAGAGGCTACCAAGGATAAACAACTAGGTTGTCGGATCCCACACATACCAAGCATTTCAATCATACACACAATATGCTCGATATGTGCAAATACAACATGGCATCACAACAAGACTCTACGACTCAGAGTATTTACTCATTAGGCTCCGAAGAGCCAGATATTACAAACATGGGTCTCATGACCCAACATTCAGAGCATACAAGTCAAACACATGCGGAAGCTCAACATGTCTGAGTACAGACATCTACAAATGAAAAAGGCTGAGAAGCCTGACTATCTACCAGATCCTGCCGAGGGTACAAGATCGTAGCTGAGGTAACAAGCTAAACGTCGAAGTCCACACGGAACTACTAGCGAGACTGGCGTCTCTCTGCAAAACATAAAATAGGCAAACGTGAGTACAAATGTACCCAGCAAGACTTACATCAGAACTAGCTACATATGCATCGGTATCAACAAAGGGGGGTGGTGGAGTTTGACTGCAGCAAGCCAGCTTTGACTCGGTGGCTATCCTAAACTATGACTGCAAGTAACTCTTTGAGTTGGCGCACACGAGTCCACATAATCACCATATCAATACTCCACTATGGATCCGTTCCCGTCTCCCTACGAGAACGCCATCCATAACACTCATGCTTATCTTGTGCATTTTAGAGTATCCACTTTCACTTGTCTATGAACTATTGTAGGCAACCCAGAAGTCCTTTTTCACGGACACGGCTATTCGAATAGATGATGTTAACCCTGCAGGGGTGTACTTCGACACACACGCTCTCACCACTTACCGCCGTTTACACGACATGTACTCGGCAACCTTCAAGCAGAAGCCCGGCGAGGGTGTCGGCCACAGCCTACCTAAATCCTCAAGTCTCTAGTCCAGGTTTATCGCCTATTCAGGTTCCATCCGCAGGGAGTCCGGCCAAGGTTTCCACATACGGCCCCGAACGATGTGTGCGGGGTTCCGAGACACCAAACGGGCGCCCGGCATGCCCGGCCACGTGCCTACCGCATCACAGCCCACCCCTCCGGTCAGCGCTGCCCACGGCCTCTAGCATACTACAAACACCAGAAACTACTTGCAACTCCTGGACAGAGGACAAGGGTGATTAAGAAGCCGAGAGGGTCCATTGGTTTCGGGCCCAATGCGTGGTAGTAACTGTATCATGGATCACAAACACAGAACTCAGTTCCTGAGGACGGCTGCAATGAGACAACCCACCATGTACTCCTACATGGCCTCTCACCGCTACCTTTACCAAATCGTGTTCACACACTTAGCTCACACACAGTAGGACATGTTCATCACCATTCCAACTCATCCCCGATGAATCAGACCTGACACAACTCTAAGCAATAGCAGGCATGACAAACAAGCATGAATGAGTAGGCACACCAGGGCTCAAACAACTCCTACTCATGCTAGTGGGTTTCATCTATTTACTGTGGCAATGACAGGTCATGCAGAGGATAAGGGGTTCAACTACCGCAACAAGTAACAGATGAATCGTTGTTGTCCTAATGCAGTAAAAGAGAGCAGGAGCGAGAGAGAGTGGGTTTGTATCGGAATGGACAAGGGGGTTTTGCTTGCCTGACACTTCCGAAGATAGGATAGCTCTTCATCAGTGTCATCGATCGCATCGTCGAAGCAACGTCTACTGAGAGGGGACAACACCGGCAAACAGAGAAGAAACACGATCAATGCAATGCACAATATGATGCATGCTATGACATGGCAATATGAATGTGTTTTGAGCTAATGCAACTAGCAACATATTAAATGGAGTTGGTTTGAACCTTAGGTTCAAATTCAAACTTCATATGTGGAAATTCAAATGCCATTTACATGATTTGTCCTAAACAGCAGCCATAAATTGTTCTAACATGCATGAAAATAGTACAGATGGATAGATTGGATTTTTCTGATCATTTTTCATATCTAACTTGTTTGATTTGGAGCTACGGTTGAATTTCTATGAATTTTAGAAGTTTGCACTATTTTCTGGAATTTTCTGAATTATTTTAAATCCAGAAAACCAATACTGCGTCAGCATGACATCATGCTGACGTCAGCAGGTCAACGGGCTGGCCAGGGTCAAACCTGACCCGTGGGACCTGCCTGTCAGTGACTAACCTAACTAATCCAGATTAATTAGCGCTAAACTAATACTAATCTAGTTTAGTTAAGAGCATGGGCCCACACGTCAGTGACTCAGGGGGAGTCAAACTGGGGTCAAACCAGGTCAAACGAGGTCAAACCCGCCGGTTACTCGATGCCGGCGAGGCCCGAGACGGCGGCGCGGCTCGGAAAACGCCCACAGGGCAGGGACGAGGCAGTTCTTGGGCTCATTGGAGAGCTCTTGCAGGCGCACGTCGGGTGGTGGTGGCGGCCGGGCCTATGGTGGCCGGAGCCGACGACGGCGAGCTCCAAGGCGGCGGCCGGAGTTCGGACACGCACGGGTTTGATGTTTCGGTGCGCGGCAGGACCAGCTGGTGGTCGGGATCGTCTCCTAGGAGCAACCCGAGCACGATGACGCGCCCAGGCGCAGGCTACGGCGTCGGTAGCCATGACGGCGATGAAGCACGGCGCCGGCGAGCTTCGGAGCTCATGGGGACGACGTCTACGGTGAGGGATAGACCACGGGGTCAGGGGGAAATGGTGGTAGAGCTCACCGCGGTTCCGACGAGCAAGCTAGCTAGGTCGGGGAAGCACAGACGGCGGCGAATCGACGATGAAGTTGCCGGCGGCCGAATATTGAAGATGAGCTCGGGGACGGCGCTGCGGGGCTCCTGGCGGGGCGTGGCTCGGTGAGGGGGTCGAGGACGACGTCGCGGAGCTCGGGGATGCGTCGGAGAGGCAAGGGGGTGGCTCTGGCTGTGGGTACGGCGATTGGCGGCGACGAGCTCCGCTCGGGCAGAGAGGAAGAGGGAGCAGAGGAGGGGGAAGAGGTCGGGAGAGAGAGCAGCGAGTGAGGGAGAGGAGAGAGGGGTTGAGGGGAGTGCGTGGCGCCCTCGGGTGCCTCCAGCGGCGAGCAGGTAAGCAGGAGGTGGCCGGCGCGTGGCCAGCGTGCGGCGAGCACGCGCTCGTCCTTCTGTCCAGGGAGTCAGGCGACAGGGGGGGGCTAGCTGGGCTGGGCCGCCACAGTGGTGGGCTGGCCTAGCCACTTGGGCTGCAGGTAAGGCCTAGGTATCTCTCTTTTATTTCTGTCTTCTATTTTCTTTCTCTGTTTTGGATTAGCAAAAATACTAATTCATTCTGTAAAATCCTGAAGATAATTGTGGGCACTTTTGAAAATATTTCCAACAGCCCTCAACTAGTTTCAGAATTATTAGAGCATTTAAAATATTTATAGGAGTTAAATGCCCCAATTCAAATACAATATGAGTTAATTGAAAAATCCAAAAATGACCTAGAAATATTGGCATCATTTTTGGGAGAGGTTTTTACCTTTATCAAAAATCATGAACATTTTCAAAGGCATTTTGGGTTAATTGAAAATATTGTTTATTTGAACCTAGTTGAATGCATTTGGTGCTAGGGTTTCAACATCCCCATTTCAAGTTTCTTTGAAAATTAAACATGATGACATGAGGAACAAGCAAAGTCAAACAAGGGCTGATCTGGGGCTGTGACATATGGTGCGCCATTACTATGCCTAGAAGTGCGCCATTACTATCTGACTTAGTAATGGCGCACCACATAGAAGTGCGCCATTACTAACAATTTTTAAAAAAATTCAAATTATTATTTCATTTTTTTTCTTAATCTCGAGTCACTATGGCTTAATCTTGGGTCAATATGCTTAATCTCAAGTCAAATCCGCACTCCGTGGTCAAACTTCCCAAAAGGTCACCCATCCTCACACTACTCCAGCCCGAGCACGCTTAACTTCATAGTTCTATCCAACCCCAGCACCAGCTCACTTAACAGGCACTTGTTGATATATGTATCATATCAATCCTATTAAACCTTGTTGATGTCTATGACTTTGTTCATGTTCATGAATGTGATGAAATTTTGAAAAAATATTTCAAACTTCCCGGTCATATTATGTATCATATTTTGAACATTTTTTCCAAAAAAAATTGGAAACCAATTTTTATTCTGTTACTAGTGGCGCACCTAGCAAATGGTGCACCACTTGTAAGTTTGAATTTTTTTCCATTTTCCCCCCTCTAGATCTTAAAAGCCCCGTATCTTTTATCCTGTTAGGTTTTTGGGGATTCTGAAAACCTTCAACGGGGTTCCCATTTTAATCCGAGTTCGTATGCAAAAAGTTATGCCCATTTTACTAAATTCCAAAGAGATTTTGGAAATAAAGTCGAAATTCATATTTGTAAATTTTCCCAACAACTAGACCATATATCACGTGGGAAACTTATTTTCTTTTATTTTTTTGACATTTCCATCATTTTCTTTTATTTTTTTAAACTGAAAAGGCGGTCCAAGGGGGGGGGTGCATTTGGTTATGAGTTGTTAGCAGTGGCGCACCAGGGGATAGTGCGCCATTACTAGTTGACATAGTAATGGCGCACCTGTACAAAGTGCGCCATTACTATGTGTATGACTTGGTCAAACCTTGGTCAAACATTACTATGTCAACTTAGTAATGGCGCACCTACACAAAGTGCGCCATTACTATGTTTGACCAAGGTTTGACCAAGTCATACACATAGTAATGGCGCACTTTGTACAGGTGCGCCATTACTATGTCAACTAGTAATGGCGCACTATCTCCTGGTGCGCCACTTCTAACAATTTTTTTATTTTTTTTCAAAACTAGTAATGGCGCACCACACACTAGGTGCGCCATTTGTAATATGTCAATAATGGCGTACCTGTATCTGGTGCGCCACTGCTATATAGCAGTGGCGCACCATGATAACCCACAAGTATAGGGGATCAATTGTAGCCTCTTTCGATAAGTAAGAGTGTCGAACCCAACGAGGAGCTAAAGGTAGAACAAATATTCCCTCAAGTTCTATCGACCATCGATACAACTCTACGCACGCTTGACGTTCGCTTTACCTAGAACAAGTATGAAACTAGAAGTACTTTGTAGGTGTTTTTGGATAGGTTTGCAAGAAAACAAAGAGAGCGAGTAAATAAAAGCTAGGGGCTGATTAGATAAAGACACAACTAAATTAGTTTTAGTAGAGAGCTTTTTGTTACGAGAAAGTTATTTGTCCCTAGGCAATCGATAACTAGACCGGTAATCATTATTGCGATTTTATTTGAGGCAGAGGCATAAGCTAACATACTTTCTCTACTTGGATCATATGGACTTATGATTCGAACTCTAGCAAGCATCCGCAACTACTAAAGATCATTAAGGTAAAACCCAACCATAGCATTAAAGTATCAAGTCCTCTTTATCCCATACGCAAACAACCTACTTACTCGGGTTTGTGATTCTGTTCACTCACGCCACCCACCATAAGAAAATCATGAACATATTGCAAACCCTACAGCGGGAATCCCTCACGCTTGCGCGACACGGAGAGCACCATAGGACAGCACCAATAATAAAACATGCAACTCAAACCAATCTTGATCATCAAATAGCCCATAGGACAAAACGGATCTACTCAAACATCATAGGATAGCCATACATCATTGGGAAATAATATATAGCGTGGAGCACCATGTTTAAGTAGAGATTACAGTGGTTAAGAGAGAGGTTACACCGCTGCATAGAGGGGGGGAAGAGTTGGTGATGATGATGGTGAAGTTGTTGGTGAAGATTGCGGTCATGATGATGGCCCCCGGCGGCGTTCCGGCGCCACCGAAAGCAAGGGGGAGAGAGCCCCCCTTCTTCTTCTTCTTCCTTGACCTTCTCCCTAATTGGGACAAGGGTTTCCCCTCTGGTCCTTGGCTCCCATGGCATGGGAGGGGCGAGAGCCCCTCCGAGATTGGATCTATCTCTCTGTCTCTCTCTGTTTTTGCGTTCTCGTCTGCTGCCCCTTCATTGTTTCTTTTATCTCCGGAGATCCGTAACTCCTATTCGATTGGAACCTTCGCCCAGATCTTTTTCCAAAAATTAGCTTTCTTGCGGCAAAAGTAGAGCATCAACCGCCTTACGGGTGGCCCACGAGGGTGGGGGCGTGCCTGCCTGGAGTGGCCATGGGCCCCACCCTCGTGGCCACCTCGGGCACCGTCTCGTGTTGATTTTCTTCCCAAAAATCACAAATATTTCAAAATAATTCTCCGTCCGTTTTTATCCCGTTTGGACTACGTTTGATATGGGGTTTATGCGAAACATACAATATGCAACAGATAGGAACTGGCACTGGGCACTGGATCAATATGTTAGTCCCAAAAATAGTATAAAAAGTTGCCAAAAAGTATATGAAAGTTGAATAATATTGGCATGGAACAATCAAAAATTATAGATACGACGGAGACATATCAGCATCCCCAAGCTTAATTCCTGCTCGTCCTCGAGTAGGTAAATGATAAAAAAGATAATTTTTGATGTGGAATGCTACCTAGCATAATCTTGATCATATGTCTAATCATGGCTTGAACATTAAGACATGAGTGATTCAAAGCAATAGTCTATCCTTTGACATAAAAACAATAATACTTCAAGCATACCAACCAAGCAATTATGTCTTATTGAAATAACATATCCAAAGAAAGCTCATCCCTACAAAATCATATAGTCTGGCTATGCTCCATCTTCACCACACAAGATATTCACATCATGCACAACCCCGATGACAAGCCAAGCAATTGTTTCATACTTTTGACGTTTCTCAAACCTTCTCAACTTTCACGCAATACATGAGCGTGAGCCATGGACATAGCACTATAGGTGGAATAGAATATTATGATGGGGGTTATGTGGAGAAGACAAAAAAGTAGAAAGTCTCACGTCGACGCGGCTAATCAACGGGCTATGGAGATGCCCATCAATTGATGTCAATGTGAGGAGTAGGGATTGCCATGAAATGGATGCACTAGAGCTATAAGTGTATGAAAGCTCAAACTGAAACTAAGTGGGTGTGCATCCAACTTGCTTCCTCATGAAGACCTAGGGCATTTGAGGAAGCCCATCGTTGGAATATACAAGCCAAGTTCTATAATGGAAATTCCCACTAGTATGTGAAAGTGATAACTCAAGAGACTCTCTATATGAAGAACATGGTGCTACTTTGAAGCACAAGTGTGGTAAAAGGATAGTAACATTGCCCCTTCTCTCTTTTTCTCTCATTTTTTTTGTTTTCTTTTTTTTCCTTTTTTTGGGCCTTCTCTTTTTTTGGCCT
Source organism: Triticum aestivum (assembly GCF_018294505.1). Classification (NCBI taxonomy): domain Eukaryota; kingdom Viridiplantae; phylum Streptophyta; class Magnoliopsida; order Poales; family Poaceae; genus Triticum; species Triticum aestivum. The sequence goes on along the minus strand of NC_057814.1, from coordinate 287,928,111 downwards.
TTCTCTCTTTTTTTTTCTTTTTTTTCGTCCGGAGTCTCATCCCGACTTGTGGGGGAATCATAGTCTCCATCATCCTTTCCTCACTGGGGCAATGCTCTAATAATGATGATCATCACACTTTTATTTACTTACAACTCAATATTACAACTCGATATCTAGAACAAAGATATGACTCTATATGAATGCCTCCGGCGGTGTACCGGGATGTGCAATGATCTAGCGTAGCAATGACATCAAAAAACGGACAAGCCATGAAAACATCATGCTAGCTATCTTACGATCATGCAAAGCAATATGACAATAAATGCTCAAGTCATGTATATGATGATGATGGAAGTTGCATGGCAATATATCTCAGAATGGCTATGGAAATGCCATAATAGGTAGGTATGGTGGCTGTTTTGAGGAAGATATAAGGAGGTTTATGTGTGATAGAGTGTATCGTATCACGGGGTTTGGATGCACCGGCGAAGTTTGCACCAACTCTCGAGGTGAGAAAGGGCAATGCACGGTACCGAAGAGGCTAGCAATGATGGAAGGGTGAGAGTGCGTATAATACATGGACTCAACATTAGTCATAAAGAACTCACATACTTATTGCAAAAGTCTATTAGCTATCGAAACAAAGTACTACGCTCCTGCTCCTAGGGGGATAGATTGGTAGGAAAAGACCATCGCTCGTCCCCGACCGCCACTCATAAGGAAGACAATCAATAAACACCTCATGCTCCAACTTCGTTACATAACGGTTCACCATATGTGCATGCTACGGGAGTTGCAAACCTCAACACAAGTATTTCTCAATTTCACAATTACTCAACTAGCACGACTCTAATATCACCACCTTTATATCGCAAAACTATTGCAAGGAATCAAACATATCATATTCAGTGATCTACAAGTTTTATGTAGGGTTTTATGACTAACCATGTGAATGACCAGTTCCTGTCATCTCTCTAAATAGATATAAGTGAAGCACGAGAGTTTAATTCTTTCTACAAACGATATGCCCACGCTCTAACAAATATAAGTGAAGCAAAAGAGCATTCTACAAATGACGGTTGTCTATGTAAAGAGAAACAGGCAATCCAAGTTTCAAATGATATAGGTGAAGCACATGAACCATTCTATAAAGCCATACTCAAAAGATATAAGTGAAGTGCAATGAGCATTCTATAAATCAACCAAGGACTATCTCATACCAGCATGGTGCATAAAAGAAAAGTGAAAACTAAATGCAAAAGACGCTCCAAGATTTGCACATATCGCATGAATGAAACGAATCCGAAAACATACCGATATTTGTTGAAGAAAGAGGGGATGCCTTCCGGGGCATCCCCAAGCTTATACGCTTGAGTCTCCTTGAATATTTACTTGGGGTGCCTCGGGCATCCCCAAGCTTGAGCTCTTGCCTCTCTTCCTTCTTCTTACATCGAAACCTTCTCGATCATCGAACACTTCATCCACACAAAACTTCAACAGAAATCTCGGTAAGATCTGTTAGTATAATAAAGTAAATCACTACTCTAAGTACTGTTGCAAACCAATTCATATTTTGTTTTTGCATTGTGTCTACTGTAACTTTTTCATGGCTTAATCCACTGATATAAATTGATAGTTTCATCAAAACAAGCAAACTATGCATCAAGAACAGAATCTGTCTAAAACAGAACAGTCTGTAATAATCTGAACATTCACCATACTTCTGGTACTTGAAAAATTCGGCCAAAATTAGAAAGCTAAAAAATTTGTATATAAAGACAGTGCAAAAAGAATCATAACCATTTGACTTTCCAGTAAAAAATTAAAAATCGCGCACTACAGCCAAAGTTTCTATCCTGCACCGTACAAACCAACAAGTATTGTAAACATCCTAAAGGCAAACCTTGGCACATTATTTTTATAATACAATGGAATTGTACAAGGGGATAATTATTTTTGTTGAAAAGTTTCTGTAATCAAGATTCACAAAGTTGCCGTGAGCATGAACAAAGTTCAAGGAGCTCTCCCACTTCAACAATGCTTGTCTTTCTCACTTTCACTTTCCTTTTTGAAAAGTTTTGGGTTCCCCTCTTTATTTTTGTTGTTTTTAAACTAAATGAAAGCACTCAACAGAAATAAATGACTCTCTAAAACTTCCGGGTTGTCTCCATGGCAGCGCTTTCTTTAAAGCCATTAAGCTAGGCATATAATGCTCAAGTAGTGAATCCACCCGGATCCCAAGGTATATCAAAGCCAATTTTAATTAGCAATGATTTGTAATTTAGTAGTGAGCACAAAGTAGCATATATCAAGCAATGACGAAGTCTAACTCTCTTCCTATGCATCGGCATGCCATAAAAGAACAATTCATGCACACAAAGTAAAGGCCAATGCATAGTATAAACAGTTTCTTGCAATTTTATCGTGTGGGAAACATAGAAAGGTGGAGATATAGTTCCTCTCTCATAATAATTTCAAGTAGAAGCAGCAAGCACATGCATATTATATTCATCAAAATCATCATGTGCAACGGTAAAAGGCAACCCATCAATGTAATCCTTAATAAATGCAAACTTCTCCGATATAGTGTAGTTTGGAGAATTCAAAAAGATAATAGGACTATCATGTGTGGGTGCAATAGAAACAATTTCATGTTTAACATAAGGAACTATAGCAAGTTCATCTCCATAAGCATAATTCATATTGGCATCTTGGCCACAAGCATAGCAAGCATCATCAAAAAGGGATATTTCAAGAGAATCAACAGGATCATAACAATCATCATAGCAATCATCCTTCGGTAAGTGCGAAGGGAAATTAAACAATATATGAGTTGAAGAGTTACTCTCATTAGAAGGTGGGCATGGGTAGCTAATCCGCCCTTCCTCCTTTTTGTTCTTCGCTCTCCTCATCATCTTTTTCATCCAATGAGCTCACAGTTTCATCAATTTCTTCATCCATAGACTCCTGCAAAATATTAGTCTCTTCTTGGATAGCGGGGTAATCCCCAATATATGGTTCAACATAAGCATTAGAAGCATAATTATCATAGAAATATTTAAGTATGGCAAAATTTTCAGATTTGTAAAGAGTAGCACCATACATTTCAATCAAAGAAGCAATTTCATAAGCACCCTTAAAAGCAACAAATTCTTCAATTTGTTGAATATCATAGTAATTATAAACACCTTTAGCATAAGAAGATACGATTCCATTATCACTAAATAAACATTGGTAGGGAAGGTGTTTCTTAGGGTCTTCAGAACAACAAGTCACATCATATATTTCACATAAATTCCAAGCACAGCATAGCAAACGATGAATTTGTCCCAATAGAATTTTCCCTTTTTCAGATATTCGGTGTCGCACATAACAAGCATGCTCATCTAAAGATTTGCCCTCAACTAAGCTAGTTGGGGTTTCAGCACGAGCACAAAGGGGTCGAAGATGATCCAAGTAATAAGCTTGAGGAGTGCGATAGATTTTTAGTGGTTCTTCAACCATTGGTTCAGTAGGTACAACTATTTTTTTTTGGTATTTTGCGTTTCCTACCCATAACTAAAGATAGAAAAAAACTAAGAACAGCAAATAAAAATTACTTAGTGATAAAGCAAACAAGCACACACGAGAATATTCACCCCACGCTATGTCTCCCCGGCAACGGCGCCAGAAAAAGGTCTTGATAACCCACAAGTATAGGGGATCAATTGTAGCCTCTTTCGATAAGTTAGAGTGTCGAACCCAACGAGGACCTAAAGGTAGAACAAATATTCCCTCAAGTTCTATCGACCACCGATACAACTCTACGCACGCCGGACGTTCGCTTTACCTAGAACAAGTATGAAACTAGAAGTACTTTGTAGGTGTTTTTGGATAGGTTTGCAAGAAAATAAAGAGAGCGAGTAAATAAAAGCTAGGGGCTGATTAGATAAAGACACAACTAAATTAGTTTTAGTAGAGAGCTTTTTTGTTACGAGAAAGTTATTTGTCCCTAGGCAATCGATAACTAGACCGGTAATCATTATTGCAATTTTATTTGAGGGAGAGGCATAAGCTAACATACTTTCTCTACTTGGATCATATGCACTTATGATTCGAACTCTAGCAAGCATCCGCAACTACCAAAGATCATTCAGGTAAAACCCAACCATAGCATTAAAGTATCAAGTCCTCTTTATCCCATACGCAAACAACCTACTTACTCGGGTCTGTGCTTCTGTTCACTCACGCCACCCACCATAAGCAAATCATGAACATATTGCAAACCCTACAGCGGGAATCCCTAACGCTTGCGCGACACGGAGAGTACCATAGGACAGCACCAATAATAAAACATGCAACTCAAACCAATCTTGATCATCAAATAGCCCATAGGACAAAACGGATCTACTCAAACATCATAGGATAGCCATACATCATTGGGAAATAATATATAGCATGGAGCACCATGTTTAAGTAGAGATTATAGTGGGTAAGAGAGAGGTTACACCGCTGCATAGAGGGGGGAAGAGTTGGTGATGATGATGGTGAAGTTGTTGGTGAAGATTGCGGTGATGATGATGGCCCCTGGCGGTGTTCCGGCGCCAACGAAAGCAAGGAGGAGAGAGCCCCCTTCTTCTTCTTCTTCTTCCTTGACCTTCTCCCTAGATGGGAGAAGGGTTTCCCCTCTGGTCCTTGGCTCCCATGGCATGGGAGGGGCTAGAGCCCCTCCGAGATTGGATTTATCTCTCTGTCTCTCTCTGTTTCTGCGTTCTAGTCTGCTGCCCTTTAACCGTTTCTTTTATATCCAGAGATCCGTAACTCCGATTGGATTGAAACCTTTGCCCAGATCTTTTCCCAAAAATTAGCTTTCTTGCGGCCAAAATAGAGCATCAACCGCCTTACGGGTGGCCCACGAGGGTGGGGGCGCGCCTGCCTGGAGTGGCCACCTCGGGCACCGTCTCGTGTTGATTTTCTTGCCAAAAATCACAAATATTCCAAAATAATTCTCCGTCCGTTTTTATCCCGTTTGGACTCCGTTTGATATGGGGTTTCTGCGAAACATACAACATGCAATAGACAGGAACTGGCACTGGGCACTGGATCAATATGTTAGTCCCAAAAATAGTATAAAAAGTTGCCAAAAAGTATATGAAAGTTGAATAATATTGGCATGGAACAATCAAAAATTATGGATAAGACGGAGACGTATCACACCACATACATGGTGCGCCATTAATGTCCATATTAGCTATAGCCCTTTTCCTAGTAGTGTTCTAGACTGAGGCCCCGTGCATGTCGGTGTAGCGCTGAATGTTAGATGATAGACGCTGTTAATCTCACTATTTGCGAAGTGGTTTACAGTCAATATGCTCTGCTTAAGAAGCTTCCTTGCCCTATTTCGCACTCGATCTGCTTAGATGAGGTGGCATTCCAAGGCCGATTAGTTGCTAAAATATCCTGCCATATATTTATTGTGACGTAGATTGCCATGGTCTAGTAGCCAATCTGTTAGGTGAAATAGCTCTACACCGTTTTATACTCGATCTTTGTTGCTGCGATGGCCTTCGATAGTTCGATGGCTGTGTGCTCGGCCTCATTGACTGCTGAAACAGCCTGCCATAATTTAGCACTCAAATCTGTTTGCTGAATTAGCTTTACATATATTTCGTTACTTAGATCTGCTCGTCCAAATATCTTGCCATAGCTTTAGACATTGACCTAGGTATTTTCTTCTGGACTTCATAAAAAACATATGTGTTTTTCCTGTAATATTTAGTAGAAGAACTAATTTGTATGTCTAACAGATGGCTAGGACTTGGATAACTTCTGCTCGAAGATTCTCCGCTGCATATGTCGAGGGGGTTGACAACTTCATGAACTTTATCAGAGCCGAGTACGGTGGTCCGAAATTAGATGTGCTCTGCCCATGTAGCAGTTGTATGAATTCAGTTACAAGACCCCAGTCAACTATGCAAAATCATCTACACTTGTATGGGATGTCGGTGGGTTCATCATGGTGAAGCTGTGAACGTCAATGTTATTGACTACGTGGAAGCAGCAGATCACCATCTTGATCTGCCTGATGCTCAGGTGGAAGAGGAGGAGGAGGAGGTGGTGGCAGAGCCAGTGAGTTGGACCAACATTAAAACAATGCTATGGAATGCTCGTGCATTCTGTGAACTTTCACCTGCAGAAGAAAAATGGTGGGCCCGCATGTTGGAACAATGCAACGTGGCTGTCACCCCAGGAAATAAGTTGTCTGTATTCTCAGCTATGGTCACCTTTCTTCAGGTGAAGACATCTGAGCGGATGACCAACAAATCATTCGATGCGATGGGAGATCTTGGTTTAGCAGCGGCTGCCTGTCCTTTTCTTTTGTGAAAGGTATGATCTAGAGTGTGATTCTGATCCCGTGATTGGGTGCTTGGCATACAATGAGTGGAGCATACTAGGAATGCCGAATGCTCGATCAGTGAGGGAGCTTGGCTGCTTCCCGCAAAGCTTTCCCAGATGCGTCTGAGCTGCCACACACCTACAGTAAAATGAAGAATTTCCTTCATGCAGTTGGAATTGGATATGATATGATCCATGTTTGTAAGAATAATTGTGTTCTGTTCCGGAAGGATTATGCCAACTTAAGTGAATGCCTGAAATGCAAATCATCAAGATGGGAAGATGGCGATGCTGTGAAGAGGATTCCTCATAATGTTCTGAGACATTTTCCAATTACACCAAGATTGCAGAGGTTGTTTCATGATGCTGAAACAAGAGAGGATGTACTATGGCATTCTAGGAACCAGGAGTACAGAGATCAGAATGTAATGAGCCATCCATCACATGGTAGTGAGTGGAAAAGCTTCAATCAGAAGCACAAACAGTTTGTTGTTGACCCGAGAAACATTAGACTTGGCTTAGCTTCAGATGGATTTAACCCATTTGGCCACTACAGCGCCACATATAGCATGTGGCCAGTGCTTGTTATCCCTTACAACATGCGTCCAAATGTCTGCACCAAAGAATCAAACTACATGATGGCCTTGCTCATCCCAGGTCGAAAAAGTCCTGGAAAGGATTTTGATTTGTTCATGGAGCCTCTTGTGGAGGAACTTCAACAGCTATGGAGGGGTGTTCTCACTCGAGACCTATATAGCAGCCCACCAGCTGATTTCTTTCTGCGTGCTGTTATAATTTGGTGCATCCATGATTATCCGGCTTTGGGCACTATGTCAGGGCGAACGACACATGGTTACAATGCATGTGTTCGCTGTGATAGGAATCCGCTGTCATGCGCAATACTTAGCAAGATCTGTTACATTGGACACCGTCGTTTCCTTGCCAAGGACAAGCCGCATCCTAGAAAATACCGAAGACATGTGTTCAATGCAAAGCATGAAAACCGTGATGCGCCAAAGAGGCTCACCGCCGATGGGTTGCAAGTGGAATTAGAGAAGGTCAGGCATATTACACCGGGAAACCATCCTGATAATGATAGCGGGAAAAGGAAGCGTGGCAGGGCAGAAGAGAGATTATGGTTTACCCGCAGGACCACTTTGTGGGACTTGGAGTATTGGAAAGATTTGGATCTGCGGCATAATCTTGATGTGATGCACATCGAGAAAAATATATGTGCCAGCATTATCGGCACACTTCTTAATATTGAAGGCAAGACGAAAGATACCTTAAAATCTAGGATTGATTTGACACACCTGGGTATCAGACAGGATTTGCAGGTGCAAGATGAAGGTAAACCACGGGATATGGCACCAGCTGTGTATGTCTTGGACAAGGTAGAAAGAAAAGAATTCTGCAAGGTCTTGTCACGTGTGAGATTCCCACATGGATTTGCTTCCAACCCTGAAAGGAGAGTCAGTGCAGATGGAGACAAGGTACAAGGGTTCAAAACTCATGACTGCCACGTCCTACTTCAAAGGGTATTACCTGTTATCCTTAGAGGATTGGGCCGCCCTGACTTATACAGAGCAGTTGCAGAGTTGGGACAATTCTTCAGGGAACTCTGCAGTAGAAATATCAAGATAGATGCTTTGGAGCGTCTTAGAGACAAGATACCAACTATCCTATGAGACCTTGAGAAGATATATCCTCCAGCCTTCTTTGATGTGATGGTGCATTTGGCTGTTCATCTACCTCATGAGGCACTACTTAGAGGTCCGGTACAGTACGGCTGGATGTACCCTATTGAAAGGCGGCAAGGCACTTTCAATGGCTATGTTAGGAACAGAGCTAGACCCGAGGGTTCCATTGCAGAGGCCAACATTGCTACAGAAGCGTTGACATTCTGCTCAAAATACATTGAAATAGCTGATCAGCTTAGCAAAGACGTGGATGAAGACAATCCCGGGCTCAATGTTTTTGATTATTCTGTTCGAGTTATAGGGAAGAGTCGACAAGAGGACAAACCTAAAGATTTGGACAAATGGTTTGGTATGTGTTGAATAACTGTCCTGAGATACTACCTTATATCAAGTAAGTGCTAAGTACTGCAGCTTATACATCGTAATCTACTAAACTTGCAGCACATTCTTATATATTTAGATGTTTGACGCGATCACTATGTTGCGCAGCATCTACAAAAAGGAGTTACTGCCGCAAAATCCAAGAAACATTGACAAACTGGTTATGGCAGGATTTGCGAAATGGTTCAAGAGCCATGTAAGCTTTTGAATTGCACTGTCAGTTTTTTTTAATATATTGGGTACATAAGATGATCAGCTTGTCTATTTTCTAACCATAGGTTAAGAAGATGCAGGAGGATGGGCAGGAAGTTGATGATGCCCTTTACTCACTAGCAATGGGTCCTGATACTCGGGTAAGACATTATGAATCTTGCATTGTTGGAGATGTGCGCTACAACACCCTTGCACGAGACGAAGGCAGGAAGACACAAAACAGTGCCATCATGAGCACGGATACGTATGACAAAGAGACAACTGAAATGTATGCTAACATAACAGACATTGTTCAGTTGCAGTATATCTCCAGTTTCCAGGATCATCGGTGTGTGGTTCTGCTGTGTTGTCGTTGGTATAACCTGTTTTCCAGGATCGCAAAACCCAGAGCTGATGATTATTTCAAATCCATCAATGTCAAGGTGGCGTACCAGACCAACGAGCCTTTTATTTTGGCAAATCAAGCAGCACAGATATTTTTCTTGGAAGACACATTTGCATGTAGCGATGACTGGAGAGTAGTGCAAAGGTTTGAGCAGAGGAATTCGTTTAATGAAGTTGCACAACAAGATGATGCTTACACTGCTCCTGATGTACAAGATAACACAGATGTTCCAAATATCTTTGAGAACCATCACGTCAATGACACTGGCGAAAAGATTGCCTGTCGTGCTGTGGACATACAAGAGTTGATCAAGAAGAAGCCAACGTTCGAGGATGTTGAGGACGAAGAAGAAGATGACACCGTGGGGAATTACGATTCAGACTGATACACATGGCGAAGATGTTGACGCTGCTGTTGCGGATGATGATTACATTGCTTTTGTCGTATTTGCCTGTCAGAAGACGTTTATCTACTATGTGAAATTGTGTTTGCTATGAGAACTGAAACCTGATGACCATGTTGTTTAGTATTTTACCGTGAGAACATCACTTGTTATGTATGCTGATTTGTGTTTGGTGATTGTATGACGACTAAAACATGACGACATTGTAGTTTAGTTGTACTCATATTTAGCTGTGAAACTTGAATTTGATGACATAGTTTGCTGTTGGACTGCAATTTGCTCGACGTCTTCGAATGAGAACAAAGCTGACCCGACAGGTCCTCTGCTAATTTATTTATTTATTACCAAAAGGGCCTCTGCTATTTATTTATTTATGAGCAAAAGGGGATACCCCCTGATTTCCGTAAATAGAAATCATTAGATGTTCACAACACTACGCCCAGCTAGCTACACAGGTTTCATTCATTACTAGTTTCAACAAAGTGCTCATGTCATAGCCACTGAATACATCACGAGTGCTACATACACTACAAATAAAGAGACAATCATCCTACACAGCACATCGATTTTTCCCATTATCTTCACAAGCTCTTTCATCTCCTCATTGCTGTCAAGGCCGTTCAGTAGCTGTTGCTCAGCCATGACCAGAGGAACTGCTTCTTTAACCTTCTACTCTGCATCTTCCTCTTCTGCCATTCCTTCAGTTACTTGTCCAACACCCAAACCTGCTGGTATTGGGATTCCTCGGCTAACCAAATAATCAGCGTAGTTGCACTCCCCCACATCAGCAACTTCCCAGAAATACAAATCACACGAATCTTCCCTTTTCTGCACAAATCAAATTGGAAGATCATCGACCAAACTATTAAAAAAATCAGCAACTGAAAGCAGCAGAACAACACTTACACATATTATTACCGCATGATTCAGGCATTTGTAGAAGACTCGGCCAGGGTTGAGGATTGTGGTTGAGACGCGACGGATGACTCTGCATGATTTGCAGCAGTGGCACCACAGCAACGACAGTGGGTTGCGATGAGCAACCGGCTGTGGTGCGCGTGCCATCGGGGGTGTGATGAGACCCACAGGCCATGGTACGGGTGGCGACTTGGCGCATATTTGGTTGTTGCCTGCTGAAGAGCAGGTGGACGAGCAGCCAGCGGACATGGTTGCTACGGCCAGAGCTTCTGATGCTAGGCAGAGTAAGTAGAGAAGAGGAGAAGTGAACGTTGGATATGTCAGTTTCATTACTTGCAGAGTAGCATAGCACCATATATAGTCATAGTCTAGGTTCGTATTCGAACCAGCTACAGGAGCACGTCTCTCTTTTTTCTAAAACTCAGCAACGTCTCTTTACTGGTACACTAGCTTGTTCTGTACGCCTTCTCAAGTCTTTGATTCCTCCACCTGACATCTGGGACCACCGGAAGGGCCTCTGTATTTCGTGAAAAAAACATGCCCCTCCCCCCGCTGACAGGTCGGACCCACCAGCTATCTTCGCACGCAAGGAAGTGCCTCCTTATTACGCACAAAAAATTGAATACTCCCCCTGCCAGCTGGAACCCAGCATCGTGGGAGGCTGACTTGTGGCCCTGCCAAGTTGATGGGGACGGAGGGCTTTGTCAACTTAGTCAATATGAACGATTCTAGCTCCAGTTACCGTATCATGTTCATCCAATGGCAGTAGTGCTTCTTCAACCACTGGTCTTCTTGCTCCAGCTGCCCAAACCAGCGCTGGTCGGGCCGCGTGGTCCTGCCTCCCGTGGCCGGCTGTGATGCCGCGGAGGCCTCACCGCCCCTACTACTCCCACCGCTGGCCGGGCCATCCCTCTACTCACCCACACCCCCTGTTATTCTGCGGCGACGGCAGCCTCACACCGCAGCCGAACGAGTGAACCCTCCTACTCCTCTCCGCATGGGCATCCAGTGCCGCGTCTTCCCTGGCTCCACATCGTCCCCTTCCTAGGCCTCGCCGTCATCCACCGCCTTGGTGCTCTCGGCGCGACGTGGTCAACGACCGACTTCCATTGCAAGAGTATTGTACGTGGAGAGGCTGACAACTGGGTCCACGGCCACAGCCCAGTTTTTTGTGATTTCCCAAGTAAGTCGCTTTGTCAGGCCTGTTGGGCTGCAAATCTTTCAAGACGAGTAGAGCTTCATTCGGCTGGCCGAGAAAATGGCCTATCAGTAATGAGAAATGGGCTGTACATTTTTAAAACACATCAAACCGGCAATTAGCGTCAAATTTCTTTTTTTCATTTCGATATTTTAAATTGCATTGATTTTTATGCGTGGACAATTTGATGGATTTTATATTGATATACATTTATTTTTAAAAACAGTTTGAATGTAACTCGAAATTTCAGGATTAAAAACAGTTCGGACCGCACCAAAATATGCAAAATTTCGTATAATTTTTTAACCGTGGCCAGAATATGGGCTATAATGCTAACAAAAAGTATATGGGCTAAAAAAACCTTAAGAATTAGCAAATGGGCTGTAAATTATTAGAAATAATGGCAGATGGGTTGTATGATGTTTTCCACAGATCTGAGGCTTTCCTAAAAAAAAGGTTGACGCACAAGCAGTGACTGTTGGATGTCCATCCAACGGCCGTCGTGCTTCTTCAATCTTTGATCTTCCTGCTCCAGCCGCTCAAACAAGCGCCAGCGGAACTGCCTGCTCTCTCCTCCCCGCGGCCGGCTGTGCTGCCGCGCAGGCCTCACCGCCCCACCGTACTCCCATCGCTGGCCTAGCCATCCCTCTACTCACACCTGCTGTTATTCTCCGGCGACGGCAGATGAACCAGTAAACCCTCGTACGGTCGTAGTCCCCTCCGCGTGGGAAACAACTGCCAAGTCTTCCCTGCCTCCGTGTTGTTCCCTTCCTAGGCCTCGCCATCGTCCACCGCCCTGGTGCTCTCGGCGCGGCCTGGTCAACGTGGTCAACGACCGACATGCATCTGAAGTGGACTGTACGTGGAGAGGCTGACAGCTGGGTCCACGGCCGCACGCAAGGAAATGCCTCCTTATTACGCGCAAAATAATGATTCCTCCACCAGACATCTGGGACCCACCGAAAGGGCCTCTGTATTTCGTGAAAAAAAGTTACCGCCGCTGACAGCTTGGACCCACCAGCTATATCTTCGCACGCAAGGAAGTGCCTCCTTATTACGCACAAAAAAATGAATACTCCCCCTGCTAGCTGGGACCCAGTATAGTGGCAGGCTGACTTGTGGGCCTACTAAGTTGACGGGGACGAAGGGCTTTGTCAACTTAGTTAATATGCACGATTCTAGCTCCAGTGACCGTACGATGTCCATCAAACGGCCGTAGTGCTCCGTTATTTCATCCACCATCACCCTAGCATGTCCTTCTGGAATCGGCCGGCAGTGGTAGGTTGGTGTCATGTCCCTAGCCTTGCTATGCACTTGGACTAGCTTGGTTGTTGCATCGTGTTTAAATTTCTCAAAAACTTGAAATGGGGGATGATAAACCCTAGCAGCAAATGAAATTCAACTAGGTTCAAACTTAAATCTTTTCAATGATCCCAAAATGCCCTTTAGAAATGTTCATCATTTCTGAATTGGTCCAGCACCTCTGACAAAAATGATGCACATATTTCTAGGCCATTCTAGATTTTTGAATTAAATCTTATTGTATTTGACTCTGGGCATTTAAGTAATATAAATAATTTAAATGCTCAAATAATGTTGGAACTATTTTTGGGCCACTGAAATAATTCAGCAAGTATCCATGAATATCTTCAGGATTTTAGGAAATGCCTTGTTATTTTTCCTAAGCTCAAACTATAGCAAAAAAAACTAGAAAACAGAAATAAAAGAGAGAGAGAGAGAGAGAGAGAGAGAGAGAGAGAGTTACCTGGCCTAACCTGGCAGCCCACTTACCTGTGCAGCCCAGCCGGCCCATCTGGCCATGCCAGTCGTCCTCCTCCTTGCGCCAGAAGGACGAGGGCGTGTGGCCGCCGTCCACGCACACGCGCTGCGCCACCTCCTGCTTCCCACCGCTGCCCCGATGCACCTGGAGACGCCACGCCATCCCCGCAGAGTCCCCTCGAGCACTCCTCCCCCTCTCTCCCCTTCCCTGTCTCTCTCACGCGCGTCCACCGAGCGCGTCGTCGAAGCCGACCGCCGTACGCGCAGCCACAACCATTCCATCGCCTCCCCGTGCTGTCCCCTACGTCCGCCTCGACGCCTTGAAGCTCCCCCTCAAGGCGAGCATCGCCGGACGCCCTGTCGCCTCGCCATCGACCCGTCGTCTCCGCGCATGGCCGTGCATCGCCACCGTCAAATCCGTCGCCGTCCGTGCCTTCCCGAGCTCGGCGAGAAGCTCTTCGTGACCGCGGTGAGCCCTCGGTCATTTCCCCCCTAACCCTGCCCCCGTTCGGTCGCCTTAGCCGTCGCCCCCTTGCTTATCATAGCCATCGCCGCACGGCCTCGTCGCCGGCGAAGCCCCGGTGACCAAATGGCCCCGCGCGTGCGTCCGTTGCACTCGCAACGCCCCGTGAAGCAACACTAGCGCGACAGCCAGCTCGTTTGCATGCCGCAGCGCTAACCCCGCACCCACCCGATCTCCGGCCGCCGCCATAGCTCGTCCCCGGCGAGTTTCCGGCCACCCCGCGCCCTCCAACTTCTTCGGTTGGATGCGGTCGAGCACGGGCTCCCTCCTGGTGCCCTCAGCGCAACCAGCCGCTGCCCCTAGCGCCACCCCAGCGAGTCACCGCCGCACTGGATGGTCGCCGGCGACCCAACTCCGGCGTGCCGACGTGGACGTCATTAGTGCTAACCGCTACCAGCTAAGCACCCCCTAATAGGCACTGACAGTGGGCCCAACCACTGGTCAAACCCCAGTCAATGATGGGTTTGACCGGGATTAGCCCTGTGAGACTGACCAGTGGACCCCACTGGTCAGGTTTGACCTGGTCAACCGCAGTTGACCTGCTAACGTCACAGTGATGCAATGATGATGCAGTTAATAATTTTCTGGATTTAAAATAATTCAGGAAATTCCAGAAAATCCTATAAACTTCTAAAAATCATAGAAAATAATCTATAACTCAGATGGAAAACATTTATATATGAAAAATGATCAGAAAAATCCAATCTATCCATCTGTACCATTTCCATGCATGTTAGAACAACTTATGACTACTGTTTAGGACAATTCAATTTAATGGCATTTAAGAAATCACATACGGAGTTTGAATTTGAATCTTTGATTCAAGCCAACTCCATTTAACTTGCTGCTAGTTGCATTAGCCCAAACCACAGCATATTGCCATGTCATGATCATGCATCATATTGTGCATTGCATTGATTGTGTTCTTCCTTGTTTGCCGGTGTTTGCCCCCTCTCGATAGATGTGGTTCCGACGATGAGTTCGATGACACCGATGAAGAACTATACTATCTTCAGAAGTGCCAAGCAAGCAAAACCCCCCTTGTTCATTCCGATACAATCCCACTCTCTCGCTCCTGCTCTCTTTTAATGCATTAGGACAACTACGTTTCAACTGTTACATGCTGCGGTAGCTGAACCCCTTTATCCTCTGCATGACCTGTCATTGCCACAGTAAATAGATGAAACCCACTAGCATGAGTAGGAGTTGTTTCAGCCCTGATGTGCCTACTCATTCATTCTTGTTTGTCATGCCTGCTATTGCTTAGAGTTGTGTCAGGTCTGATTCATCGGGAATGAATTGGAAAGTTGTGAACATGTCCTACTGTGTGAGAGCTAAGTGTGTGAACACGATTTGGTAAAGGTAGCGGTGAGAGGCCATGTAGGAGTACATGGTGGGTTGTCTCATTGAAACCGTCCTCAGGAACTGAGTTCTGTGTTTGTGATCCATGAACAGTTACTACCACACATTGGGCTCCGGGCGCTCCAAGCTCTCTCGGCTTACCAAGTGGCACCCGGTACAGGTGGGCTTGGGACGGACTAGGCACACGTGGCCTGGTGTACCGAGTGGCACCCGGATGGTGGGCTCGGGAACCCTGCACACATCGTTTGGGCCCGTGAGCGACACCCCGGCCGGATCTCCTTGCGGATGGAACCCAAATAGGCGATAAACCTGGACAAGAGACTTGTGTGGTTAGTCAGGTCGTGGTCGACTCCCTCGCCAGGCTTCCGCTTGAAGGTTGCCGAGGTACACGACGTGTACATGGTGGTAAGTGGCGAGAGCGTGTGTGACGAAGTACACCCCTGCAGGGTTAATATGATCTATTCGAATAGCCGTGTCCGCGGTAAAGGACTTCTGGGTTGCCTGTACAGTTCATAGACAAGTGAAAGTTGATACTCTAAAATGCGCAAGATAAGCGTGAGTGCTATGGATGGCGTTCTCATAGGAAGACGGGAGCGAATCCATAGTGGTGTATTGATATGGTGAATATGTGGACTCGTGTGCGCCACCTCAAAAGAGTTACTTGCAGTCGTAGTTCAGGATAGCCACTGAGTCAAAGCTGGCTTGCTGTAGTTAAACTCCACCACCCCCATTGTTGATACTGATGCATATGTAGATAGTTCTGATGTAAGTCTTGCTGGGTACATTTGTACTCACGTTTGCTTATTTTATGTTTTGCAGAGAGACGTCAGTCTCGCTAGTAGTTCCATGTGGACTTCGACGTTTAGCTTGATACCTCAGCTACGGTCTTGTGCCCTCGGCAGGATCTAGTAGATAGTCAGGCTTCTCAGCCTTTTTCATTTATAGTTGTCTGTACTCAGACATGTTAAGCTTCCGCATGTGTTTGACTTGTATGCTCTGAATGTTGGGTCATGAGACCCATGTTTGTAATATCTGGCTCTTCGGAGCCTAAGGAATAAATACTCTGAGTCGTAGAGTCTTGTTGTGATGCCATGTTGGATTTGCACATATCGAGCATATTGTGTGTATGATTGAAATGCTTGGTATGTGTGGGATCAGACAACCTAGTTGTTTATCCTTGGTAGCCTCTCTTATGGGGAAATGTAGTCTTGTGCTTCCATGAGCCATAGTAGTCCGCTACAGCCCGGTTCACCGGAGTCCTGCTAGCCCAGCACTACTGCTCCGGAACACTTGACTGGCCGGCATGTGATTCACTTCGTTCTTGTGTCTGTCCCTTCGGGGAAATGTCACGCGGTGACATCCGGAGTCCTGCCTAGCCTGCTACAGCCCGGGTTCCCGGAGTCCTGTTAGCCCAGTGCTACAGCCCGGATTCACACGCTGCTGACCGACATGCTCGATGTTGATTCATGTATGCCTGTCCCCGTAAGTTAGTGCCACTTTGGGTTCACGACTAGTCATGTCGGCCCGAGTTCTCTGTCATATGGATTCTAGCGACACTATCATATACGTGAGCCAAAAGGCGCAAACGGTCCCGGGCCATGGTAAGGCGACACCCGTGGGAACACCGTGCGTGAGGCCGCAAAGTGATATGAGGTGTTACCGGCTAGATCGATGTGACTTGGAATCGGGGTCCTGACAGCGTTTGCCAGTCGTCGTCTTCACCGTGCCAGGAGAACGCCGAGCACGCGCTCGCCGCACGCGGCCACGTGCCCAGCCAGCTCCTGCCTCCCTGCTTGCTCCGCGACCCCCTGCAACGTCGCCACGCAACCCCCCTGGCTCCCCTCGCTCTCCCGTGTGCCCATTCCCCCCTCCCCTCGCTCTCTCTCTCACGGCCGAGCGCTGCCGTCGCCACCGGCCACCGTTGCCATAGCCACCGCCTCCCCCTCGCCTCTCCGACACGCGCAGGAGCTCCGCCTCCTCGCTCTGAAGCTCTCCGCCGAGCCACGCAAGCCGGAGCGCCCCGTGGAGCCGTCGCCGTCGCCATCTTCGCCTCCGGCCGCCGTGGATCCCCATCGCCGCCCCGCCGACTCCAGCCCTTCTCCGAGCTCTCCAACGACGCCCGCCGATCCGCTGTGAGCCCCCGCGTCGGTTTCCCCTCCTCTCCTGCCTCCCCGTGCTCTGTAGCCCGCGGCCGCTCGAGCCCGAGCTCCGGCCGCCGCCGCGAGCTCTGCTTCGGCGAGCTCTGGCCACCCTGCGTCCTCCCGTCGCCTCCGCTGGATGCGGACGAGCCCGGGCTATGCCCCGGTGCTCTCAGCCGCCGCCCTCGTGCACCGCAGCGCTGCGCCCGCCCTTGGCCGTGCTCCGGCCGCTGCCGCGAGTTCTGCTCCAGCGAGCCCCGGCACACCCACGGTCTCCCGCGTGTCCCATGGGATGCGCGCGAGCCAGGGATCCTCGGAGATGGTCTCCGCGGCCCTTTTGGTCGTCGGAGACATGATCCCGAGCCCCTCCGCCGCGTTCGGCCTCGCCGGCGGCTAAACGCCGGTGGGGTTTGACCCCTTTTGACCTCGCCGGCCTGACAGGTAGGTCCGGCTCGTCAGGTGATTAGCTTAAGCTAATCACCCTCTAATCTACCCCCACTAACACTGACAATGGGCCCCAGCACCGCTAAATAATTTAGATTAACTAGAAAACCCCTCCGGTTAACACTGAGTCACTGACGTGTGGACCCCACACGTCAGGTTTGACTTGGTCAGCGCCGCTAACCCGCTGACGTCATGATGACGCAGTGCTGATGCAATAAACCCTTTTTCTGGATTTAAATTAAATCAGGAAATTCCAGAAAATGTTCAAAACTTCTAAAATTCATAGAAATTCAACCGTAGCTCAGATTTAAATAATTTATATATGAAAGATTATCAGAAAAATGCAATCTATCCATCTGTACTAGTTTCATGCATGACAAACCAACTTATACTTACTGTATAAGTGAAAACATATAAATGGCATATATAAGGACTTAAATCAGAGTTGCATTTGAACCTTTGGTTCAAATGGATCTCTTCCAAGTTGAATGCTAAATGCATTGGCTCAAAATACATCACATATTCCTGCCATATTCATGAATCATATTGTTGCATATGATTGTGTTTTAATTGTCGACACCGTTCCTTCTCGATAGGTCCTGCTCCGGAGAGTGTTCCAGAGTACCTGTCTGAGGAGCAGTGCCACCCTGTTGATCTACCAGGCAAGCAAACCCCCTTGTTCATTCCGATACAATCCTACTCTCTCGCTCCTGCTCTCTTTTACTGCATTAGGAAAACAACGATTCAACTGCTACTTTATGCTGCGGTAGTTGAACCCATTCCTCTGCATGACCTGTCATTGCCACAGTAAATAGTTGAAACCCACTAGCATGTGTAGGAGTTGATTGAGCCATGCTGTGTTCCTACCATGCCATGCCTGCTATTGCTTAGAATTGTGTCAGGTCTGATTCATTGGGAATGAATTGGAGTGTTACGATATGTTCTGGTGCTGAGAGTTAAGTGTATGAACACGATTTGGTAAAGGTAGCGGTGAGAGGCCATGTAGGAGTACATGGTGGGTTGTCTCACTGGAACCGTCCTTAAGCACTGAGTTCTGTGTATGTTGTCCAATGACTAGCTACTACCACACATTGGGTTCCAGTAACTCGACCCCTCTCGACTTATTAACCAACTTGATCTCTGTCCAGGAGTTGCAACTAGTTTCTGGTGTTTGTAGGTAGTACTATTTTTCTACCGAGTGGCACCCGGCAGGGTGGGCTTGGGACAGACTAGGCACACGTGGCCCGGTGTACCGAGTGGCACCCGGATGGTGGGCTCGGGAACCCTGCACACATCATTTGGGGCCGTGAGCGACACCCCGGCCGGATCTCCTTGCGGATGGAACCCGAATAGGCGATAAACCTGGACTAGAGTCTTGCGTGGTTAGTCAGGTCGTGGCCGACACCCTCGCCAGGCTTCCGCTTGAAGGTTGCCGAGGTACATGACGTGTACATGGCGGTAAGTGGCGAGAGCGTGTGTGACGCAGTACACCCCTGCAGGGTTATCATGATCTACTTGAATAGCCGTGTCCTCGGTTATGGACTTCTTGGATGCTTACGTGGTACATAGACAACTTGAAGTGGATACTCTAAAATGCTCAAGATAAGTGTGAGTGCTATGGATGGCTTCTCGTAGTGAGACGGGAATGAATCCATAGTGGTGTATTGAGGTGGTGATTAGTGGACTCGTGTGCGCCTTCTTACCTCAAGAAGTTTCTCGTAGTCGTAGAACAGGATAGCCACTGAGTCAAAGCTGGCTTGCTGCAACTAAAACCCACACTACCTTCTTGATACAAATGCATGTATGATAGGATCTGATGTAAGTCTTGCTGAGTACCTTTGTACTCATGTTGCTTTATTTATGTTTTTGCAGCGGAGACTTCAGTCTTATTAGTAGTTCCGCTTGGACTTCGATGAGTAGCTTGTACCTCAGCTACGATCTTGTACCATTGGGAGGGGCTTGTAGATAGTCAGGCTTCTCAGCCTTTTCTTTTGTAGTTGTCTGTACTCAGACATGTAATGCTTCCGTTGCTTGTATGCTCTGAATGATGGGTCATGTGACCCCTGTTTGTACTTAATGCTATGTGGCTCTTCTGGGCCTTTTATCTATATGAGTTTGCGTTATGTTGTGATGCCATGTTGTACAGCACATACCTGCATGTTATGCGTACGTGTAACGTGTATTGCTATGTGTGGGATCCGACAACCTAGTTGTCTATCCTTGGTAGCCTCTCTTATGGGGAAATGTAGTCTAGTGCTTCCACCGAGCCATGGTAGTCCGCTACAGCCCGGTTTACCGGAGTCCTGCTAGCCCAGCACTACTGCTCCAGAACACTTAGACTGGCCGGCATGTGATTCACTTCGTTCTTGTGTCTGTCCCTTCAGGGAAATGTCACGCGGTGACATCCGGAGTCCTGTCTAGCCTGCTACAGCCCGGGTTCCCGGAGTCCTGTTAGCCCAGTTGCTACAGCCCGGATTCACACGCTGCTGACCGATATGCTCGATGTTGTTTCATGTATGCCTGTCCCCGTAAGTTAGTGCCACTTTGGGTTCACGACTAGTCATGTCGGCCCGGGTTCTTTGTCATATGGTTGCTAGCGACACTATCATATACGTGAGCCAAAAGGCGCAAACGGTCCCGGCCATGGTAAGGCGACACCCGTGGGAATACCGTGCGTGAGGCCGCAAAGTGATATTAGGTGTTACATGCTAGATCGGTGTGACTTAGAATCGGGGCCCCGACAGCTTTGGTATAAGAGCCTGACTGCCTGTAGGATTTCCAAGCCAACCTGGTCGAAGTTGAGTCTAGAAATTCTTTAGTTATGTAAGGGAATTGATTGTGGAAGGGAACGTAAGGCTCTTTTTACTTCTTTTACCCCATGCCCTTCTGATCTGAGTCATCCTATGTTTCCTACGGGGTTAAGGAACTAGGCTTTCTCTTCTGTCTATCAGGATCACGTGTTACTACTCTGTAGTCTCTTAGGATTGGTTGATTAGAGTCATATTCCAGTTCGAGTACCTCTGGTGTAGCCTGTTTAGTAATATCTTCGAACCTTGAGTGATGATGTTGAGTATGGTGCTACCCCGTCCTTTGCAGAATGTCTCATTTTGAGCATTTTACTGCCGTTATGCCGCCGGAATTGTCCTAGGAGCTTGAGAGATACTAAATTTCCTTGTGCTACATGTTGCATCCTATAGTTGTTGTTGACCTCGTCCTTGGTTCCGCTTCTCAGGATGTCGTCAATTAACCGAAGTTCTGTTGCTCGTTGCCTGAACCACGGAGGTGGTAGGGATGAGGAGGATCCTTCCGACCAGCCTTCGTTGGCAGAGTTTATGTTAGAGATGGAGAGGAACAAGCATGAGTCTAACCGCTTGTTAGCACGTATCGAGGAGAACACCGCACCCCAGTGCAAAGAGTCAGCGACCATCTATGATTCCATTGGTTTGAAACCACCTACCTTCCATCATTCCATTGAACCACTCGATGCAGATGACTGGCTCCGTAGTATCACACACAAGCTGCGTTCTGCGAACGTAGCTGAAGGTGACAAGGTCACTTATGCTGCATATCACCTGGAAGGTCCTGCTAGTCTTTGGTGGCAGAACTATGAGGCAATGTTTCCAGCTAGCCAGATACCGACCTGGAGAGATTTCACTGAGGCTTTTCGCGAGCATCACATTCCTCAGGCTCTCATTGACCGCAAGAGAGAAGAGTTCTGTAGTTTTACCCAGGGTAAGATGGCTGTTGATGCTTACAGTAGAGAGTTTGAGAACCTCGCCCGCTATGCTACAGAAGAAGTGTCCACGGACGCTAAGAAGCAGGCTAGGTTCCGAAAGGGTCTCAACCCCAAGTTGCGTCGTGATCTCCACTTGCACCATTGCAATACATTCCAGGCTCTTGTGAACAAGGACATTAATGCGGAGACAGCTCAGCTCACCTACGAGGAGTCTCGTAAGCACACCCATGATTTGGTTCCTTCCTCTGGTTCTACTTCTCATAAGCGCCGGATTTGGGTTCCGAACTCCGCTCTTCCACCTGGATATGCACCGAGGCCATCTTATGTGGCGCCTCACCCAGTTCAGCAGTATGCTCCACCCAGGCCTATTGGTAGACCGCTTGTCAATGCGGGTCCACATCCAACTTCAGGGACTTGCTTCACATGCGGGAAGCCAGGACACTATGCACGTGACTGCTCTCAAACTAACTATGCCCCACCCCTGCCTGAGAAGTCTGTTGGCTGTGGTAAGCCATCACGCAAGATGATCAGTGTCAAGCCAGCTCCCACTGAACATGGACGTGTGCATCACGTCTCAGCTAAAGACGCTCATGATGATCCGGATGTCGTTCTTGGTACACTCCTTGTCAATTGCCATCCAGCTTCGGTTCTATTCGATACTGGAGCATCTCACTCCTTCATCTCTGAAGGCTATGCTCGTTTGCACGACATGTCATTTTGTGATATGCCAACTCCACTTGTAGTCCAAACTCCAGGGTCTAGATGGCAAACTACCAGATTAAGCCATGGTAATGAAATCCTTGTTGACAGACTTGTATTCCTTGCCTCACTTATAGCCCTCAAGTCCACAGATATTAACATCATCTTGGGTATGGACTGGATGACAACTCATCATGCCAAGATTGATTGTTACACCAGGTCTGTTCAGCTCACACACACATCTGGCAAGTTAGTCACTGTCTCCACCAGAGTTGCAAAGCGTCAACTCTATTCTCTTAATGCCAGTCCTCTTCCAGACCTTGAAGATATCCCGGTAGTCCGTGACTTTCCGGATGTCTTTCCAGAGGAACTGCCAGGTATTCCACCTGACAGAGATGTAGAGTTTGTCATAGATCTTATCCCAGGAACCGCCCCAATCTCTAGGAGACCTTACAAGATGGCACCTTTAGAACTAGCTGAGCTTAAGGAACAACTTGATGAGTCCTTGCAAAAGGGTTTCATCCGTCCTAGTTCTTCTCCCTGGGCTTGCCCCGTCCTCTTCGTCAAGAAGAAGGATGGTACGGACCGGATGGTTGTAGATTATCGTCCTGTTAATTTGGTCACGATAAAGAACAAGTATCCGCTCCCCAGGATCAATGACCTGTATGATCAGCTCGCTGGATCCTCAGTCTTTTCCAAGATGGATTTGAGGTTAGGCTACCATCAAATCAAGATTAGAAACGGGGACATTCCTAAGACGGCTTTTGTCACTCGTTATGGCCAGTACGAGTACACCGTCATGTCCTTTGGTCTAACCAATCCTCCAGCCACATTCTCCCGCTTGATGAACTCGATCTTCATGGAGTACTTAGATAAGTTCGTCGTGGTTTACCTCGATGATATCCTTATTTACTCAAAGAACGAGGAAGAGCATGCCGAACATCTTAGACTTGTGTTAGAAAAACTCAGAGAGCACCGCCTTTACGCCAAGTTTTCCAAGTGCGAATTTTGGTTGCCAGAAGTGACCTACCTAGGCCACGTGATCTCTGGTAAGGGCATTGCTGTCAATCCTGAGAGAGTTCAGGCCGTTCTTGATTGGACTCCACCTGAAACAGTTAAACAAGTTAGGAGTTTCCTTGGTCTAGCCAGTTATTGTCGCCGCTTTGTTGAAAACTTCTCCAAAGTAGCCAAACCCCTCACGGAACTTCTCAAGAAGGATAAAAAGTTTGAGTGGTCCCCACAGTGTGAGTACAGTTTTCAGGAACTGAAAAGACGCCTGACTTCTGCTCCCATACTGGTGCCACCGGATTTCACGAAGGACTTTGTTATCTACTGCGACGCCTCACGACAGGGACTAGGCTGCATCCTTATGCAGGATCGTCATGTGATTGCCTATGCATCTCGACAGTTGCATCCACATGAGGAGAATTATCCTACACATGATCTAGAGCTTGCAGCCGTAGTCTATGCACTTAAGACATGGCGACATTACCTTCTCGGTAAACGTTGCGAGATTTACACTGATCACCAGAGTCTCAAGTATATTTTCACCCAACCAGATTTGAACCTTAGGCAAAGATGTTGGTTGGAGTTGATCTCAGATTACGACTTAGGGATTACCTACACCCCAGGCAAGGGCAATGTCAAGGCTGATGCGCGAAGTCGTAAGTCCTATTGCAACAATCTTATGTTGCAGCAGGGCCAACCACTTCTCCATGAGGAATTCTGTAAGCTTAATCTTCACATTGCTCCTCGTGGATTCCTCTCTACATTGGTGGCGAAACCTACCCTTGAGGATCATATTATAGAAGCCCAGAAGCATGGCTTAATCTTCACATTGCTCCTCGTGGATTCCTCTCTACATTGGTGGCGAAACCTACCCTTGAGGATCATATTATAGAAGCCCAGAAGCATGATACGGGGATTACCCGGATCAAGAGAAACATTGCCAAGGGTATTGCTGGTAGTTTCTCTATAGATGATCGAGGTGTTGTTCTCTTCGAGAACCGTCTGGTGGTTCCCAAGAAGCAACATCTTCGGCAACTGATCCTTAAGGAGGCTCATGAATCTCCTCTCACGATTCATCCCGGTAGTACTAAGATGTATCAGGACCTACGCCAGAGGTTCTGGTGGACTAGGATGAAGAGAGAAATTGTTGAGTTCATAGCTAACTGTGACGTTTGTCTTCGCGTTAAGGCAGAGCATCAAAGACCTACTGGCACCCTTCAACCTTTAGCCATTCCTGAGTGGAAATGGGATAAAGTTAGTATGGACTTCATCACCGGCTTTCCCAGGACCAAGAAAGGGAATAACGCTATCTTCATAGTCATTGATCGTCTTTCCAAAGTGGCTCACTTCCTACCTGTTCGAGAGAGTATCACTGCTAGTCAGCTCACTGACTTATATATTTCTCGAATAGTGTCACTTCATGGTGTTCCACTAGAGATCAATTCAGACCGTGGTAGTCTCTTCACTTCTCATTTCTGGGAGAGTTTCCAAACTGCCATGGGCACCCATCTTTCCTTCAGTACCGCTTTCCACCCTCAATCAAGTGGTCAGGTGGAAAGGGTCAACCAAATTCTCGAAGACATGCTTAGAGCTTGCGTTATCTCATTCGGTATGTATTTGGAGAAATGCCTACCTTTCGCCGAGTTTGCTTATAACAATAGCTATCAATCCAGTCTTAAGAAAGCTCCTTTCAAGATTTTGTATGGACGAAGATGTCGAACACCTTTGAACTGGTCAAAAACTGGTGAAAGACAATTCTTTGGACCGGACATGATCCAGGAAGCAGAAGAGCAAGTTCGCATCATTCGTGAGAATTTGAAAACAGCCCAGTCTCGTCAAAAGAGCCAGTATGACCGTCGTCATAAGGAAGTGGCTTATGAAGTTGGCAACAAGGCTTACCTTTGGGTTACTCCTCTAAAGGGTACCCACCGTTTCGGTATCAAGGGCAAGTTGGCTCCTCGTTACATTGGTCCTTTTCACATTCTCGCTAAACGAGGAGAGGTTGCCTACCAGTTGGAACTACCCCCACATCTTTCTCGAGTCCATGATGTCTTCCACGTCTCTCAACTCAGGCGTTGCTTCTCGGATCCCATCCGCGGAGTGGACCACGAAACGCTTGATCTCCAAGATAACCTCACATATCGAGAGTACCCTATTCGCATTCTTGATCAAGCAGAGCGTGTCACCCGATGTCAGAACATCAAGTTTCTCAAGGTTCAGTGGTCTCATCATTCGGAGAGAGAAGCTACTTGGGAGCAAGAAGATCGTCTTCGACTGGAGTACCCCACCTTCTTTCCATCGACCCCTGAATCTCGGGACGAGATTCTTTCATGTGGGGGCAAGTTGTCACATCCCTAGTTCTGGTATGATCTAGACTAGCTAGTCATGTGTGCATCATGTTTAAATTCCATTTAAATTTGAAGTGGGGATCCGTGAAACCCTCAGAATCATTTCTGGAAATGACCCAGATAAAAATTGCTCCAAAAGGGTCCAAGAAAATGTTCATGTTGCTCCCTGAAAATAATGGACAGAGATAAAAATCAAACCAATATTTTTAGGAGCTCATAAATATTTATCTTGGCCATTTGGAATTAATGCAGTAATTATTTGCATTGGATATATATATGTCCAAAAATTCTGAATTTTGGTGAGGGGCTTTGGATTAATCCCTTAGGTCCCTGCAAAAATTGACAGAAGTAAATAAAATGATTTAGTACTTTACTAAATCAGAACAAATGTCAGAAAAATAGAAAAGAAACAGAAATAAAAAGGAACTTACCTGGGCCACTTACCTGTGTAGCCGGGCACTGTGCAGCCCGGCGGCCCAACAGGCCGGCCCAGCCGACTGGCAGTTTTCTGACATTTGTTCTGATTTACTAAAGTACTAAATCATTTTATTTACTTCTGTCAATTTTTGCAGGGACCTAAGGGATTAATCCAAAGCCCCTCACCAAAATTCAGAATTTTTGGACATATATATATCCAATGCAAATAATTACTGCATTAATTCCAAATGGCCAAGATAAATATTTATGAGCTCCTAAAAATATTGGTTTGATTTTTATCTCTGTCCATTATTATCAGGGAGCAACATGAACATTTTCTTGGACCCTTTTGGAGCAATTTTTATCTGGGTCATTTCCAGAAATGATTCTGAGGGTTTCACAGATCCCCACTTCAAATTTAAATGGAATTTAAACATGATGCACACATGACTAGCTAGTCTAGGTCATACCAGAACTAGGGATGTGACACCAGCCACCCAAACCAGCGCCGGTCGTGCCTCATGCTCCTGCCTCCCGTGGCTGGCTGCGATGCGGCGGAGGCCTCACTGCCCCCTACTACTCCCACCGCTAGCCAGGCCATCCCTGTACTGACCCACACCCCCTATTATTATGCGGCGATGGCAGCCTCACACCCCAGCGAACCAGTGAACCCTCGTACTCCTCTCCGCATGGGCATCCACCATCGTGTCTTCCCCGGCTCTGCGTCGTCCCCTTCCTAGGCCTCACCGTCGTCCACCGCCTTGGTGCTCTCGGCGCGGCGTGGTCAACATGGTCAAGGAACGACTTCCATCGGAAGAGTAATGTACGTGGAGAGGCTGACAGCTGGGTCCACGGCAGTCGCAAGGAAGTGCCTCCTTATTACGCAGAAAATAATTATTGCTCCACCTAACAGCAGGGACCCACCAGACGGGCCATCGTATTTGGCAAAAAAACGTTTCCCCACCGACTCCTAGGACCCACCGGACGGGCCAACGTATTTTGCGAAAAAACGTTCCCCCGCTGTCAGCTCGGACCCACCGGAGGTGCCTCCTTATTACGCACAAAAAATGAATACTCCCCCTGCTAGTTGGGACCCACCTTGGTGGGAGGCTGACTTGTGGGCCTACTAAGTTGACGGGGACGGAGTGCTTTGTTAGCTTAGTCAATATCAACGATTCTAGCTCCAGTGACCGTACGATGTCCATCCAATGGCCGTAGTGCTTCTTCAACCTCTGGTCTTCTTGCTCCAGCCACCCAAAGCAGCGCTGGTCGTGCCACAAGCTCAAGCCTCCCGTGGCCAGCTGTGCTACTGCAGAGGCCTCACCGCCCCCTACTATTCGCACCGCTGGCCAGGCCCTGCGACCACGTCAGCCTCACACCGCAGCCGAACCAGTGAACCCTCGCATTCCTCTCCGCGCGGGCTTCCAGTGCCGCGTCTTCCACGGCTCCGCGTCGTCCCCTTCCTAGGCCTCGTCGTCGTCCACCGCCCTGGTGCTCTCGGCGCGGCGTGGTCAACGTGGTCAAGGAATGACTTCCATCGAAAGAGTACTGAACATGGAGAGGCTGACAGCTGGGTCCACGGCAGTCGCAAGGAAGTGCCTCCTTATTATGTGGAAAATAATTATTCCTCACCTGACAGCAGGGACCCACCGGACGGGCCACCGTATTTGGTGAAAAAACGTTTCCCCACTGACTGCTGGGACCCACCGGACGGTCCAACGTATTTTGCGAAAAAAACGTTCCCCCCCCCGCTGTCAGCTCAGACCCACCGAAGGTGCCTCCTTATTATGAACAAAAAAAGAATACTCCCCCTGCTAGTTGGGACCCACCTTGGTGGGAGGCTGACTTGTGGGCCTACTAAGTTGACAGGGACAGAGTGATTTGTTAACTTGTCTATGAACAATTCTAACTCCAGTGACCGTACAATGTCCATCCAACGGCCGTAGTGCTTCTTCAACCTATGGTCTTCTTGCTCCAGCCGCCCAAAGCAGCGCCGGTCGTGCCGCATGCTCCTGCCTCCCGTGGCTGGCTGTGCTGCCGCAGAGGCCTCACCGCCCCCTACTATTCCCACCGCTGGCCAGGCCCTGCAGCGACGGCAGCCACACACCGCAGCCGAACCAGTGAACCCTCGTACTCCTCTCCGCGCGGGCTTCCAGTGTCGCGTCTTCCCCGGCTCCGTGTCGTCCCCTTCCTAGGCCTCGCCGTCGTCCACCGGCCTGGTGCTCTCGGCGCGGCGTGGTCAACATGGTCAAGGAACTACTTCCATCGGAGTAGTACTGTACATGGAGCGGCTGACAGCTGGGTCCACGGCGGCCGCAAGGAAGTGCCTCCTTATTACGCGCAAAATAATTATTCCTCCACCTGACAGCAAGAACCCACCAGACGGGCAACTATATTTCGCGAAAAAAATGTTTCCCCTTGAATGTTGGAACCTACCAGCTACATCTTCGCACGCAAGGAAGTGCGTCCGGGCAAAAAAAATTGATTTGCCCCCCTGACTGCTGGAACCCACCAGCTACATCTTCACAGGCAAGGAAGTGCCTGACAGTCGGGACCCACCTGGTCGAAGCGTACGTAGCGTTGTCATTCTGGTCACAAACGTGTACGTACATACTTGTCGATGTAGAGGCGCGCACGTGTCGTAGTAGAGGCGTGCACGTAGCATGTACACGTACATACAACGGCCAGTGTGCAAGAAAGAAAATACGGCCAGGTACGTACATACGGGCAGGGTCTCGAACGCCTACTTGCGCATACGTACGACCAGGGCTCGTGTACGTGGCTGGGTCGGAACGGAGAAATGGCGTCGTCATCGTGTTCATGGGGAGCCAACCGGCTGGGTCGGAACAGAATGCGTCGTCATGTTCATCGGGAGGGCTTGGACGGAATAGCCGATGGAAACGAGGCCTGGCGTACCGCAGAACGGAGGAAACGGCCTTGTGTTCGACTGGCCACGGTCAAAATGGGATCCTGTTCATCGGGAGGGGTCTGGCGTACCGCAAAATGGAGGAAACGGACCTCCTACGGTCGAAACGGGGGTCATGTTGATCGGGAGGGGTGTGGCGTACCGCAAAATGGAGGAAACGGACTTGTGTTGGAGCGCTACGGTCGAAACGGGGGTCCTGTTCATCGGGAGGGGTGTGGCGTACGGCAAAACGGGACTCCACGGGATACTGTTCATCTCCACTATCGACCCCCTCCAGCCTACACGGGTTACTGTTCATCCACCGACGACCTCCTCCAGCCTCCACCTGCGACTGTTCATTCACGGGCTCCTGGTAATCCAGCCTCCACCGCGTGCTACTCCACCGGCTATTGTTCAACCAGCACTCTCCACGGGCTCCTGTTCAATCACCCCTCCACGGGCTACTGTTCATCCAGCCCTCCACCTTCTACTGTTCATCCAGCCCTCCACGGGGTCGTCCTGTTCATCCTACCCTCCACGGGGTCCTCTTTATCCAGCCCCAACCAGCTCGATCGATCGGGGTCCTGTTCATCCAGAGGCAACACCACGGGGTCTTGTTCATCCACCCCCACCAGGAACTGTTCATCCAAACCCCCCAGCAACGCTCACTGTTCATCCAGAGGCAGCATCGATCGGCTTCAGTTAGCAGCAGTAGCGGAGGAATCGCTCGATCGGGTTCAGTTAACAGCCATCGAACGATCGCTCGGGTTCAGTAACGCATAGCCTGCAGTGCAATCGCTCGGGTTCAGTTAGAGCCCAACGCCTCACTCGGGTTCAGTTAGAGCCCAACGCCTCACTCGGGTTCAGTTAGAGCCCAACGCCTCGCACCCACGCGCGTGCGTGTATGAGAGAAACGCGCATCGCTTGGCCCCGACCGCCCACCGTAACCGGGAACACCCCGATATTTTCCTCGCCCTCGCTTATACCATGGTTTTTTCCGTCATGGATGGCCCAAAGAATGTCATGCAGCTGTGTCTCCGGCCCGCCCAGGACGAAAAGCCCATTTTCTGTCATGATTTTTTGTCATAGAAGTAGGACCCCACCACATCTATGATGATACCGTGTTTTGTCACAATTATTGTCATAGAAGTGTCATAAGTATGACAGAAAAAAAATCGTTCGGCCCAAAATGTCACGGATGTGTCTTTTTTTTGTAGTGGATGGTTGTAATGGTTTTCCCCCTTCTACGGGCTACACCCTCCAGTTTATATAGACACGAGGGGTACCTAGGATTATATATGGTCGGTCACCACCAGAGGATAAGCTTGCAAATTTCGCTAACAAGACTTGGAGGATACGCCAAGTCTTCGGGGATTTCCTTCCATAGCATGGGCTCACCCGCAGCCCGGCCTTCCAATGATGAACCAAGAGTGGCCCACCAGTCCGGCCAAAGAGCGATTGGTTGGCAGCCCGAAGACCCCTTAATCCAGGGCAACCTCAGAACCCATTGCAAAGCACCTCTCCCATTGCAAGATAAATCAATCTAGTTGGCCAAACCAAGCAGATAGATTGGAGAGAAATACAAAGATATAACAATCATGCATAAAAATAATTAGGAGAAGATTCATTTAATATTCATGACTAATCTGATCATAAACCCACAATTCATCGGATCCCAACAAACACATCGCAAAAAGAAGATTACATTGAAAAGATCTCCAAGTACATCGAGGAGAGCATTGTATTGAGGATCAAAGAGAGAGAAGAAGTCATCTAGCTACTAGCTATGGACCCATAGATCTGTGGTAAGCTACTCACTCATCATCGAAAGGGCAATAAGGTTGATGTAGAAGCCCTTCGTTATCGGTTCCCCCTCTGGTAGTGACGGTGTCCTGGGCTAGGGGGTACTAACCTAGTCAGCCCATGCTCCTCGGTTTGGGCTGGTGGGCCCTCATTCTTCTCAATGATGGACTCCGGAAGTTGTACGCTAGAGGGATGATCAAGATTGCATCTATCGAAGACTTGTCGTATACTCGATGACTTCTCCTGTCGCCTCCACACAAATATACCGACCTTGTAACCCTGGATACCCTACTTGGCGTGTATATAAGCCAAAGGGTTTAGTCCGTAGAGAGCTCATTAACGCAATCTCATTCACCTAGCCCTAGAGTATGAATACATCTGATGATCTCGAGGTAGATCAACTCTGAATTTGATACATCTCCATCAATACAAACAAGAGCAGGACGTAGGATTTTACCTCCATCAAGAGGGCCCGAACCTAGGTAAACATCATCTCCTTGTTCGTGTTACCATCTGTCCGAGATCCACTTCTCAGTACCCCCTACCCTGAGGTCTGCCGGTTTTCACACCAACACTGGTGCTTTCATTGAGAGTTCCATTGTGAGATCGACAGAAGGATAGATGGCTCATCTACAGATCAAATGCGCCAACGGCAGCGGGAACGTTTGTGTCCCCGGCCAAGTTTTCGTGTTCGGCAGCATGATCTTCTATGCCGACTCGGCTGGCCATTTGGCCTCCATTGAAAACTACACCTCGGGTCAGATCGTGACCATTGGAGGCCTGGATTACACTGCGGATTCCCCGGTGAACTCATCCTGTTAGGCTGGACGTTCGACCGGATTGAGGATCTGCCCGGCACTAGAGGTTCGACTCCGGAACCGATCTCCTTTGAGGACGATGGGCTAGAATCCTTAGCGCCACTAGAGAGCCCCGACGTAACGAATCTAGGCAATCTCCCGTCAACCCCTGGCCCACACTCAGGTCTGACCCCTATCTCTGAAGCTACGACAGATTTAGATCCGACCCAGTCATAGGATCTAGAAGCACTCTTGGATCCTCTCTGCGCCGAAAACGAGCCGAGGTATATGCCGGGCACACTTCGAGTCAGCTCCGCTTATATCCAGGCCATGAACTCCAAAGAACTGTCTCACCTGAATGAGATGCTTGACCATATCTAGACAAGATCGGACTTAAAGCCGATGACGGAGAAATTTACATCCCACTGACCACCCACCTAGTCACCATGATCGAGGACCTAACCGACGTGCTAGAGTACGACAAGGCCATGGACATGGATGACGACTATGACAAGGCCACTGGGATGTTGTTGATCTTGCTCTCCTCCGGTGCCTCCCGCTCCTATTTCGGCCGCGGGGGAGGTGGTGACAATGCCGCCCACGTCGACCATGCCCCCCGCGGCGCCCACATCCTCGGGTGCCTCCGCATCACTCACGGTGTTGGCGGCTGTGGGTGGTGGAGCCTTCGAGGTGGATGGGTGAGCTGCATCACCGGGTTTCTTCTTGGGCGCCTTAGTCGATGGAGCCGTAAGATCATGAAAATGGCGGTGAAGATGACGCGCTGTTCGCGCCTTCAGGTTCGCGCAAGTGATCCCCCTACCTGGCGCGCCAAAGATGTCGTGGGAAACCAAGGCCACCTATTGGGCCAAGAGCCCCTTTCTGGTTCAGCGGGGGGATGGCACGTTGCACCAAGAGAAGAGGAGCATGGAACAGCACAAAAGAGATTACACAGGCAGTCTTTACCCAGGTTCGGGCCGCCGTGAGGCGTAAAACCCTACTCCCGCATTGGTGGATTGATGGTGGAAAATGGTGGTGAGCGTAACACACTTGCCCGGCAGGGCTGCCACGGAGCGAAGAATGGCTACGTGGATATGAGTGTGTGAGGGGTGGATTAGCCAACCCTTTCTATGGTTGCCTTGGGCCTCCTTTTATAGATAAAGGGGTCACCACAGTGGCAAATCAGTCATTATGCACTCATTAGATAGCAAACAGTGCTATCATACCTAACTCTGCAGGCTGACAGGTCGCATTAAATGCGCCGCTCAATGTCACATCTCTGCTCGCCCGGCAGGCCCTGCCGGGCTGTTTTGCCAGCTTCGCTCCTACTCGTTTGACACGTCGCAGGACGGGTGTCGCTTGGATGTATTTCCTGTAGGAAGTGGCTGCCATGTGGCGAATAGCGGCCACTTAGTCACTTTGGATCCTGACAACACACCGATCGACGACGTGCGTCATGATGAGGTGGTGCGATGAGGTGATTCTGCCTTCGCAAGTCCCGGCAAGCCTGCGAGGACGCCCTGCTGGCTTGCTTCCGGGGGTAACCCCCTCCTTGCCAGGCTCGCCTGCCCGGCAAGGGAGGCATTTCCCTAAGCAATATATTGTCCTTTCTGACTAGTCTTCGTCCTCTTTGTGCTGCATGCCAGTCCTTTGAAGAACTGATCTCTTGTGCTCCAGTCTGACCTTGGTGTTGTAATCTTGTTCTTGTGCCTGTGCACAGTCTAGGCAATGGACCCAGGGTTTGTTGCAGTGACACACCACATGATCCAACTATATTAACAAAGCTCACAAGAACACGAGAGAGGGAGAGAGATAAAAACATAGCTACTGGTACATACCCTCAACCCTGAGGGTGAACTACTCCCTCCTCATCATGGTGGCTGCCGGGCTGATGAAGATGGCCTCCGGTGATGATTTCCCACTCTCGCAGGGTGCCGGAATAGGGTCTCGATTGAGTTTTCGTGGATACAGAGGCATGCAGCGGTGGAACTTCTCATGGCGAGCTCTGGCTCCGTCCACAATCACCTGAGCATTAACCAGTAGGTTATCATCATGGGGCGGGTTATCATCAAGCGGCGGGTTAAGACGCCGTTCGGTGCTGGAAACTGCAGGCGACTCAACACACCGGCTGTAACTTCGACTTGGGCGAGGGGTCGAGTGAACAGGATCACGACTGTATGAGTAAGCTGCCTGCTGGGCAATAGCCATTTCAAGGAGTTCAACCATGTTTCGGGTCTCCACCGCAACTGGTGACTCGCCCTTGATACGTCTCGAACGTATCTATAATTTTTTATTGTTCGATGCTATTATATTATCTATTTTGGATGTTTTATTTGCATTCATATGTTATTTTATATTATTTTCGGGTCTAACCTATTAACCTAGAGCCCAGTGCCGGTTCCTGTTTTTTTCCTTGTTTTTCAGTTTCCCAGAAAAGGAATACCAAATGGATTCCAAACGGAATGAAACCTTCGCGATGATTTTTCTTGGACCTAAAGACAACCAGGAGACTTGGAGATGAGGTCGGAGGAGCCACGAGGTGGCCACAAGGACGGAGGGCGCGCCCAGAGGTTAGGGCGTGCCCCTCACCCTTGTGGGCCCCTCGTGCCTCTCCTGACCTAATTCTTTTGCCTATATATTCCCAAATATCCCCAAACCACCAAAGGCATCCACAAAAAAACTTTTCCACTGCCGCAAACTTCTGTACCTGTGAGATCCCATTTACGGACCTTTTCCGCCACCCTGCCGTAAGGGGATTCAATCCCGGAGGTCTTCTACATCAACTCTATTGCCCTTCCGATGAAGCATGAGTAGTTTACCACAGACCTACGGGTCCATAGCTAGTAGCTAGATGGCTTCTTCTATCTCTTTGATTCTCAATACCATGTTCTCCTCGATGTTTTTGGAGATCTATTCGATGTAATACTATTTTGCGGTGTGTTTTCCGAGATCCGATGAATTGTGGATTTATGATCAGCTTATTTATGAATATTATTTGTATCTTCTCTGAATTCTTTTATGAATGATCTGATATCTTTGTAATTGTCTTCGAACTATCGGTTTGGTTTGGCCAACTAGATTGGTTTTTCTTGTAATGGGAAAGTGCTTATCTTTGGGTTGAATCTTCCAGTGTCCTTTCCCAGTGATAGCAGGGGCAGCAAGGCACGTATTGTATTGTTGCCATCAAGGATAAAAAGATGGGGTTTTCATCATATTGCTTGAGTTAATTACTCTACATCATGTCATCTTACTTAATCCGTTACTCCGTTCTTTTTGAACTTAATACTCTAGATGCATGTTGGATAGCGGTCGATGTGTGGAGTAATAGTAGTAGATCCAGAATCATTTCGGTCTAGTTGACACAGACGGGATGCCTACATTCATGATCATTGCCTTAGATATCATCATAACTTTGCGCTTTTCTATCAATTACTCGTTAGTAATTTGTTCACCCACCGTATTATTTTCTATCTTGAGAGAAGCCTCTAGTGAAACCTATGCCCCGGGGTCTATTTTCCATCATACAAGTTTTCGATATACTAATTTGCAATCTTTTATTTCCGATCTATAAACCAAAAATACCAAAAACATTTACTTTATCGTTTATCTATCTGTATCATATCTCACTTTTGCATGTAACCGTGAAGGGATTGACTACCCCTTTATCGCGTTGGGTGCAAGTTGTTTGATTGTTCGTGCAGGTATTCCGTGATTTGTGCGTTGTCTCCTACCGGATTGATACCTTGGTTCTCAAACTGATTGAAATACTTATCTCTACTTTGCTGCATCACCCTTTCCTCTTCAAGGGAAAAACCAACGCAAGCTCAAGAAGTAGCAGCCCTCGATTGGAATGGCCGCTAGCCGGGTTGCCACTGCCAACATGTTATCCACCGGGTTAGAAAAGTGCCCTCGCGGCGGCGTCACAAAACTTTGCGGCGGTGTCTGATTGGGGGGCGGGTTCGGGCCCGGCTCCTCTCTCCGTGCCATCTCAAGCTGATGAGGTTGAGCCGCCGCCCGGCTTCCAAGCACGTCCGGGTTTAATTGGGGATTCACCCGGGCGTCCAGAGTACTTGGACCCACTCCAGGAGTGTTAAACAAATGCCGTGGGTCAAACAACGGTGGCAGGCGACTCTGATACCTTCTCTGGAATACCGCATTGGATGCGTCCTGATTCAGACTCAGACGCCAAGCTTCAGCCTTCACACATTCCGCCTCGGCGTCAATCTGAGCCCTCAGTGTAGCACTCTAGATGTTCTCAGGTGCGATATCCTCTTGGGCTTTAGTTATGTCCCGAACCTTTGCAATATCTACACTGTGTTCCGCCTGATTCACCATAGTAACTTCTGACACTAGAAAAGTTGTGAAAGTGCCCAAGAGATCTGACAAAACTTGAGCCGGCGGCCTACCTGAACCATCAGCCCCAGCCGCCACAGCAACAGTCGATCTAGATGTCATGGCTGTAGTCATTGATGAATTTAGAGTCGGCTGTGTGCCTGCCATAAAGATAGCAGCCCTGCACGGCGGCTCATAGGGGTACGGAATACTATCACCATCAGAATAGCCCCCAAGCCCGCCATCTTGAAGCTGATAGATTAACTCCATCTCTCCGGTCGAGGACTTATCACCTGAGTAGATGAGAGTCTCTCCTCCAGATGCAGAATCTTCGGCAAGTTCTTTGCCTTGCATGAAACTGACAAAAACAGGCTTCTGGCCAGGTTGAACCCGGGTGGGTTGTGCGCGCTGAGCCGGCTCGATGATATCGGTGCAGATGCTCGGCTAAGGCTCCGATCCGCCGATCTTGCCGATGAAGACGTGAATCCCGCCGAAGGGGACCCGGTACCCGTACTCGATTGAGTCGGCCTCGGGGCCCCAGCCAGCGTCATCGATGTAGAGTTTGCTGCGGCAACTCTTAGTCATCCTACCAACGAGCCCTTCAAGAACTCGAAACCACCATGCACTAGCCCCATGCTAGGCAACAACTGTCATGGTTTTGTCATGGTAGATGCCCTTGTGAAAGGACTTAGATGCGAAGCCATGACTACGGTGATTAGCTTAAAGGGGTTGAGCGGGCCGAGCGACACGCGTTTACCCAGGTTCTGCCCCTCACGATTGAGGTAAAAGCCTACGTCCTGCTTTGAGTTTTATTGCTTGAATATCGATTACAAGGGAGCGGAATTGCTTGACCTAGCTATCAATTGATTGTTACTTGTCCTCAACTCACCGCAGGGACTTGCCTTTATATACACAGGTCGAGGCCCTGGGCTTACAAGAGTCCAGGTCGGGTCATACACCGTGACCGACCCTGGTTCTAAATCGCCCTCCTTACTAGGCAAGTCACCGTTAGGCGGCTTACTCCTCCGGGTCTCGTGCCACCTCCGAGTCTTGGGCCTTCAGTCGGCATGCCTCGTGAGCTACCTCCAGGCTCTCAGGTCTTGGCTTCTTGGGCCTCCCAAACTTTATTACCGAGTCACCAACATTGTAACCCGGCCCCTCTTGGGCGGGTTATACCGTGGGGTTATATCCCCAACAACCCTCTTTTGCACGGGAGATGATTGTTGGCTGGCCCGTAGGACACATAATGGTGAGGCATGCACCTCGGAGACGCGTGACGCAAATGGAAAGCCTCAACGTAATAAAAACAAACACATGCATAAAAATGGTGGGAGCGACACCGAGGACGCCGCCATCAATGCAGGGTTCACCGGACCTAGATCCGGACAGAAAAGAAAACCCTTTAAAGGGAACAAGGATGGACCTAGATAGCTAGACAAGATCCTGGATCGACCATGCCAAATCCATGGCACTCAGGACAAACCAGCAACCCACACTAACAAAAACGGCCGGGTCTTCAAAAAAGCTGGCAAGGTAGCGACGGAGCGTCAAAGTAAAACCCAAAGTCGCAGTGAAGACGAGGATGAACGTCAGCGGCCCAACAATGGAGGCTAAAAGAAGTTTCCTAATGAGGTAACAGAAGTAAACATGATCTATGTTACCCACGCCCCTAAAAGGGAGAGGAAGCGCGCACTTCCGGACATCTATGTGTTGCAGCCAGTCGCCCCGAAGTTCAATCCTTGGTCGGCCTACTCGATCACATTCGACAAGCATGACCATGCGACCAACATCAGGCATGGCGGATCATCAACACTCGTCCTAGACCCAATCGTCGATGGTTTCCATCTAACACGCATCCTTATGGACGGAGGAAGGAGCCTCAACTTAATCTATGAGGGCATGGTTAGGAAGATGGGCATCAAATCATCTCGGATCAAACCGAGCAATACCACCTTTAAAAGTGTCATAGCAGGTGTCGAGGCCCGCTATACCAGAGCTATGACATAGGAGGTAGTCTTCGGGTCACCTGAGAACTTCAGCAGCGAGGAGTTAATCTTCCACATCGTCCCCTTCCGAAGTGGATACCACACGCTCCTAAGGCGCAAAACGTTTTCTCGCTTCAACGTAGTCCGCACTACGCTTACCTCAAGCTTAAAATGCTAGGACCTAATGGTGTTATCATAGTTAATGGTAACACGGAACTCTCCCTCCGGACGGAGGAAAAGACCCAGGCTTTGCAACCGAGGTACAAGCATCCGAGGAGGCAGGCCATTGTGGTAAATGCACCCGTAGCTCTTCGAAGTGTATGCGGGCCATGCCAGTCGACCTCGAACACGTACCCCTACAACCTAAATAGGGGTATGGGCTCCTACCGCACTTCCCTTGGAAGGGGCACTACATCCCCAGGGCGCACAATTTTGCACTAAAGATTCCTGGGGCCACCGAGGAGCCAAATTCATGGAAACGCCGGATCGGCTAGACCGAGGAGCGATGAAGCTTCGAGCTTCCACATTGGCAAGGTTCCATCAAAGAGCTAGCCGGCAAAGTATATTCAGGTGGCTTCAACCACACAATGACATCTGCATACCTCTTTAAAAAGGACTCGGCCAGCGAACGCTTCAAGCACACGCAGGGCCGAGGTTGCATACGGTTTGTATTAATCCTTGCCATCAACGAAGGAATAAACCCGATGACAAGATCCGCCCCGTTTTTATTTGCTCCTTTATTTAATTTTGAATTGCATTGTATCTTTTTAGTTTCTCTTGTTACAGCTCGACATGTAAAGCTTGAACTTATAAAATAAAGAAATCATTCCCTTCAAGGTCCTTAATGCTAAAGAGCTTTGTTTCCATGTCCTGAAATACAAGTCCGAGGTACTCGGCATCTCAGATGTTGCATTATATGCATCACCTTCGAACCTGAATTTTGGTCAATAGTTGGGTTGCCCGACCTATGCGTACCCCTTACGTTCCCAACAAATTCGGCTAAGGTGTAATGCGAGAACCACTGCGATAGTGCCGCTAGCTTAATTGGTGGAGCGCCTCAGTGGAGAAAGCCAAACACTGACTATCTGGGTAAACAAAAACTAGTCGGCAATCCGAAGACCGCGTCAAGCAATGTGACAATAACGATCACCCTTGTTACATGAAGGGCCTCTTCATGGCATTAGCCAAAGTGTGTGATGGCTTAGACCTCAGCTACCCAAGCCGACCACTTCACACACTGGAGCTCGTCATCAGCCTC
This sequence comes from Triticum aestivum, assembly GCF_018294505.1. Classification (NCBI taxonomy): domain Eukaryota; kingdom Viridiplantae; phylum Streptophyta; class Magnoliopsida; order Poales; family Poaceae; genus Triticum; species Triticum aestivum. The sequence goes on along the minus strand of NC_057814.1, from coordinate 287,889,025 downwards.
ATCGTCAAACTCCTATGACTAAGTGAAAGTTATAAAGCTGTTATAGTCCATTGCCTAGTTCCTATGAGCACATACCACCTCCAGGTACTGAGACGTCAGCTAACGGTCGTAAACTGCCTCAAGGAACACCCTACATATATTCTACCTTTGGGTAGAAGCGGTCGACTGGCCACTTTCAGTTCAAAACGGTCGAACAGGAGAAATATTAAATAACAAATAACACAACCATGTGAGGGAATTTGAAACCATACTCATTAAAACAAAAGGTAGTTTTTATACACCCCACATACTTTGGCAGTCCTAAGTGATATCTAAAAATACAAGGTGTCCTTCAGACACATGGCCTCGGTAATCCGGGCACCCTCTTCCACTTCAACGAAGAACCGCTTCGCGGTGCGCACCTTCCCTTTGGGGGGTCCCGCAGCAATGAGTGACGCATCGACCTTTCGGAAGTGCGTCTTCACGCAAGCATACGCTTGCTGGGATCCCTCAAAGCACGCATATTGCTTCTAGCTATCCACTTGTGGGCCGACCACCGTACCCAGGTTAGAAGGCTGAAGAAGCTGGTCTACAACGCTTCGCAGGGCCAAAGTTTGATGTAAATGTCCTGGAGCGTCGGCCTTGCCACATGGAATAGCTCCGCCAGCTGCTTCATCCGATGATTTAACAACTGTGACTGCGGCGACTCCTAGAACTGCCGCCAGAATGCCTTCTCCGCCTCATGGCCCTCCAAGTGGTCGAATTGATCGCGGGCGTCTGCTGCACTCTTCGGGAGATCCATGAAGACCTCTGTGGAGTGCCACAACTAGGTGAGCTCGACGAAATCTTTGCTGCCAAATGCACACTCAAGTAAATATAGCTTACCCGCGACTGTCTGCTCCACTAATTGGAGCACCTCATGGTCTACTCGGGCCTTGGTCTGGAGCTCGGAGTGTGCAAGACCGAGCTTCTTGAGTTGTTCCTTCGCCTTCTGGTCCTTGACCTAAAGGGTATCGCGTTCTTCAAACACGCCCTTTGGGGTCTCCTCGACCTCTACGACCCACGCCTGATCTTTCCCCCTAGCCACCTTTCGGTGGCTAGGTCTTTCTCCGCCTTAGCAGCAACATCCTTCTACTGCTTGGCCTCTTGCCGAGCCTTCAACAGCTCGGCCTTGATCCCTCAAGCTCGACTAAGGCAGTTGTCATTCAAACGGTTCAGCATCGGCTTCTACTTTAGAACAAAAATGATACACTACCCGTGTTGAAAATAACATGAAGGACATGTCGCTTACCTTAAGGCTACTGGACCTGCTTGTTCCTCAGGTCTAGGTCCTTCTAGGACCTCTCGAGCTGCTTGTTCATCTCCGCAATTTCCTCAAAGATGGAGATCGAAGCCAAAGTGGAAACATGGAAACAAGCACTTTGTGATAAGCCCCATGATCAATCCATTGATACTCCGGACAAAGTCCCGGCGGCTAATCTATCTGCTCCTATTCTACTTCGATCCCAACACTAGTTTCTTAAAACTAGCCCTGGGTTGGGGGGCTACTCATGGGGTGTGCTGTCTAAATGCTAAGAAAAAGCGTCTTCAGACATATTTGTAAAATAAACCCAAACAGAGAAATTATTTTTTGAAGGGTAGAAGATTACCTCAAAGCTCGTAATGAGGCCCTTGAAGACCTCGCTGTCGGCATTCTGGGAACGGGGGTCCCTAGACTTGCTTGCCTGCGGCCCACGGCGTGGCTCCACCAGCGGCCACGTACGGCCCATCTTCACCAACAAACACTCAAGACCCTCGCGAGGGGCCAAGCCTCGCGAGGAGGACGACACAAGACCTCCTCAGGAGCAGCCTCACCAGGACGGCTCGCGAGGGGCGGAGAGATCAAGGCAAGGGACACCTCACGAGGTTCAAGTGACGCAAGCCATGACGACTGGAGCCAGGCGGGGACCAGTGCGCACAGTGTCCTCGTTTCCTGTTTGGTGCTAAAGGGGCAAGCGCAGGCGAGGAGTCCCGAGGTATCAGGCAAAGGTTTCCATATCGGTGCAACGAGACCAAGACCAGCAGGGCAGGAAGACGGAGGTCACCATGGAGCCCAAGACAGCATCACCACCAGAGCCTTTGGCAGGCGAAGACCACTTTTGTCAGGATAACTTGTACTAGTTGTCTCCCTTCGAATTTGGCCGTTGTTGGCTCCCTTCCCACTCAATATTTGGGGAGAGGACTAAGGCCTCTATAAATAGTACTAGCCACCATAGTAGGAGGCATCGGATCTCGGACTGGATCCACTCCATCCTCACACTCACCAAGCACAAGAACACCTCTCCTCAGGAGGCTGTTCTTCCCTTGTACTGTTCATCCTCAGCCCAAGAAGCAATCCACCACACCACACTGGAGTAGGGTATTACACCATAGCGGTGGCCCGAACCGGTATAAATCTTGTGTCTCTTGCGTTGCAGGTTCGTCGAGCTAGGCTTTGAGATCGCGGCGAGGCTGAGGGCGTGATTAGGTAGGGAGAGATCTTCGTGCGCACCTGAGTGTTCGAACCTCAAGGGTTTTGCCGGAACCTGAAATCTGACACTCACGCATTCTGGCCTCTATGGACTAGAATCCCTGGAGCACCATGCCAATCAAAGCGCGGTGCTCTTCCTTCATGGAGGAGCCCGTTAAGGCTGCCTCCGTTTCTTCAGTCCACCCTGTGCTAACCCGCCTTGAGCAGGAGGTGGGCATGGTAAGACCTCAGACCCTAGCGCCTGGGTGTTGGGCACGGGGGTCTCCTACTGTGGTGGTGGAGCCAGAGTAGACTTTGGCTAGGCTGATGATTGTCCCAACCCCTCCTTGACGACCTCGGGGACACCACCCCCTTGGCCTTGTATAGCCAAGATCTCAACCTTGGCCAGGAATGCCGACTCTTCGGCCCCGGGCATATGAACATGGGGGCCGGAGTAGATGTCACTTCCCCCAGCCCATCTTGAGCTGGGGGAGGAGTGGCTGGGTGCGGCGTCCCGCTGGAGGATGGCAACCCACTTGAGGAGTCGCTGGGGCGCACCTTCAGCGGACTACATAAAGATGCTCCAGTGAGCTTGCTCCTGTTAAAGGTACTTGTTGCAACATAAACATAAAATCCTAATGTATCCTTGAGGTACCGGTTTCTTCCTCCCCATAGCGAGGGGGTCATCTTCGGACTCGACGGAGAGCACGATCTTCTCTGACGACTTATCGGCGGCCCCGACCGAGGTTCCCTTCAACCTCTTCTAGCCCTTGGGCACATGCCCCGGCCTTAGCGACCTCTAACGCTGCCCTCTTCCCTTTAAGGGGAGGGTTCTCATTCCCCACATCCTCTCTCGCTTCAACTTCGTGGGTGGACCGGGTGATCGAGGTCTCCCGATTTCGAAGACCTGCCCTGCCCTTCTGGGACTTCAGCCCCTTGGGGATCACCTTGTGCGGCTCCTCACCCAGGAGCGACGTCAGTAGAGGGGTCCTCTCCTCCTCTAACACTGGGGCAGGACACTGCATTTGCTGCATCTTGGCTACCCAGTTCTGCAACTATAAAACAAGACGGTTCATCAAAATATGTCTCACCATACAGAAATGAAGAATATGAATGTGTGTGTTAAAACACTTACTAGTGGGGCTTCATAACCCCGCGGTGTGCCCCGCCCAGGAGGGGTCGGGTTACACTGTTGGCAACTCAATATATAGAGAGGTCTTCAATGGGCCTAAGATGATGAAATATGAAGACTGAAGGCGGTTTACAAGGTGGGCCGGTTAAAGGCCCAAGACCCGCAGCGGGAGCTATAACCCGGAGATATGGGTCGCCCGATGGTGACTTGCCTAGCAAGTCAAGGCGACTTAGAACCCAAGTTGGTCACATTGTGTGATCCGACTTGGACTCCTGTAAAGCCAAGGGACTCGACCTATGTATATAAAGGTGAGGCCCTACGGCGGGTTAACTCAAGTAAAAATCAATCAATAGCTAGATCAAGCAATTCCGCTCCCTTGTAATTGATACACAATCAATACAATATAAGCAGGACGTAGGCTTTTACTTCGCTGTGAGGGGCCGAACGTTGCGATGGCTCCACCCGTAAGTCCTTTGACTAGGGGATCTACCGTGACAAAACCATGACAGTTAGCGCCCACCATGGGGCCAGCGCGCGGTGGTTTTGAGTTCTTGAAGGGCTCTTTCCCAGGGATCGAGGGATATGCCATTGGTAGGATGACTAAGAGTCACCTCGGCAAGCTCTACGTCGACAATGCTGGCTGGGCCCCGAGGCCGACTCAATCGAGTACGGGTACCGGGCCCCCTTCGGCGGAATCCACGTCTTCATTGGCAAAATTAGTGAATCTGAGCCTGAGCTGGACACCTCCACCGACCTCTTCGAGTCGGCTCGGCGCACGCAACCCACCCAGTTTCAGCCTGGCCGGAAGCGTGCCTTCGTCGGTTTTATGCAAGGCCCGGAGCTTGCGGAAAACTCTGCTTCTGGTGGGGCGACTCTCATTTATTCAGATCATGAGTCCTCCACCAGAGAGACAGAGTCAATCTATTAGCTTCAAGATGGCGGGCTTGGGGGTTATTCCGATGGGAACAGTGTTCCGGACCCCTATTAGCCACCGTGCAGGGCTGCAATCTTTATGGCGGACAGCCGGTTTTAAATTCATCAACAGCTGCAGCTATCACGTCTGGATCGGCTGCGGCGGCAGGGGCTGGCGGCTCAGAGAGATAGCCGGCTCAAGTTCTGTCAGATCTATTGGGCAATTTGACAACCTTATTGGCAATAGAGGTGACTGCAGCAAATCAAGCAGAATGCAATGCAGAGATTGGAAAGATTCAAGCAGAGATCACTAAGGCACAAGAGGATGTCAATACAGAGAATGCCAGGATGGCAGAGGAACGGGCTCAGATCGCGGCTGAATCAGAGCGAGTAAGGGAAGAGGCTTGGTGTTTAAATCTGGATCATAACGTCTCTAACGCAGTTCTTCATAGAAGGCAACAGACCCACCTGCCTTTACATTATGAGCCTATGAACCCGTTTAACACCCCTGGAGCAGGGCTAAGCACTCCAGGCGCTCGAGTAAACCCTCAGTTAAACCCGGACGGGCCTGGAAGTGGCGCGGCGGCTCAACCTCGGCAAATTGAGCTAGCACAGAGGGATGAGCAGATGCCTAACCCGCCCCGAATCAAACGCCGCCTCTGGGTCATTTTTCTAACCCGGTGGATAACATGATAGCAGCTGCAACACGACTGGCGGATATTCCAATCGAGGGTGAGTTGCCGATTGCAGTGGAGACCCGGGATGCTGTGGAGCTTCTTCAAGCGACTGTGGCGCATCAGGTGGCTTATTCATATAGTCGGGAGTGTGTTCATTCAACCCCTCACCCAAGTCGAAGTTACAACCGGCGTATTGAGTCGCCAGCGGTTTCCAGCACTAAGCGGCGTCGTAACCAGCCCTGCAATGATGACCCGACCCATGGGAATAACCCGCCCCGTGATGATAATTTACTGATCAATGCTCAGGCCATTGTGGATCGGGGTAGAGCTCGTCGTGAGGCGGAAGCGGCGACTCGATAGGGGGCTTATCAGCAGCCTCCAGTGAACCCTTCAGTCACAGTTGAAGCTGGAATGACCTCCTCGATAGTTGGAGTGCCATGTTTGGTACCGGCTCTGCGCAATGAACGTCTGCCCAAGAATTTTAAAGGCCCTTGTAAGGTGCCTAATTATATAGCCGATCTCCCTCCTGAGGCTTAGATTGAGAGTTATGAGTTAGCCATGGAGATGCTGGATGTTAATGATGCTGTATGTGCCAAGTTCTTTACTATGATGCTAGACGGTCCAGCTTGAACATAGTTAAATGGACTGCCTCCTAATTTCATCAATTCATGGGCAGAATTGAAAGCGCTGTTCATTAAGAATTTTTCAAGGACGTGCAAGCAGCCTCTGACAATTATCGACCTAGATAATTGTGTGTAGCGTGAGGATGAGTCGGCCCACCATTGGGTCCGACGGGTCTCAGCTATTATCCACTCATCGGAGAGCATTGCGGTGGGTCAAGCGGTTCTGGTTTTGGAGAAGAACTGTAACTTTATCCCTCTTTAGCAGAAGCTTGGGCGGCTTAAGCGTTATTGTAATGATATAGGTGAGCTTATGGCGACTCTTATCAAGTATGTAGACTCTAATAATACCAAGGACCCTAGATCTGATGATGAGAAGACCAATAAGGGTAAGAAGAATAACAAAGGTAAAGGTCAGCACTAGAATATGGCAATGAATAATGGCAACAACCAAGGTAATGGTCGTAAGCGCAGACACCCCGATGGCGTGTCAGATCTGGTGGCTAACACCAACACTGGGTATAAGGGCCAGCGCCGCAATAGTCAATCTTTTTAAGACCCTGAACTTGTTAAGGTTAAAACAATGGATTTATGTCATGGGAACCGGCTTACTGGATAAAAACGCCTATGCGGCCTTGAAAGCAAACATGAAGCCTGTGAGCCAACCTTTTTTGGTTTGAATTTTGAAGTATGGTTTACCAATGTTTGAGACTGGCATATTTTATATTTTGATGCTCTCAAGATTTTTTGCTTTTGTGCAAAATTGTGTTTATCCGGGTCTCACGGGATCCAGGTTGTGTTACTCATGTTTGAGTATTTGGGTTGTCACCCGCCTTGATTTTTTGACTTTAAATCGCAAGTCTGTTTTTTGACTATACAACCACTGGAATGATTTCCTTAAGATGCGAGCTAATGTATCTAGGGTTTATTAACACGCCACATCCTTTCGGATATAAGTTGCCTGTGTGCATACAGAACATACAAGACCTCAATTGAAAACAGAGTCATGGCACGTCTCATATGAACGGTCAAATCAAGAATGCAAAAAAGTTTATATGCTAAGTTGAGATAAGCATGCGCGAAGGCATGACAGGGTGGATCGCTGTTTCAAGCTACCCTATTACAAGGCTTCAAACTGAGACCAAAAGATTTTGAATCAAGTGTTTTGTGGAGTTGCACTCCTGTAACCAGCCCTCAGGGTCGTTCGGCTTATGATCATCACAGTTTGTTTTCTCCCTCGTGCCTTGAAGATTCTGGGTCATCCCGCTCCATCTCTTCCTCTTCGACTATCTGGAGGTCAGCTGATGTCTAGTCGATGCCGGTTAACACCTTGAATGTGGCTTCATCATTAAGTATAATAGAAGGGTCAAGGTCAGAGGCGAAGATATCCTTACGCCTTGGAGGAACAAGGTCCATCAATTCATGCATGGGCGGCTTTATCTTGTTGTCATTTTCATCATAAGCTGGCCGGTACTTGTTTAGATCCAGCTCTTCTGTCAGCTTACATGCCAAGGGGCGCATTTCTCTGACGCATTTGTTGCAGTACTTCTCTTGAAAGGTTGACCCGTCATCTTTGAATTCTGGGTATTCGGTGGCCATTTCCTCCGGGTCAAGCGCTAGTGGCCATTTCCTCCGGCTCAAAGCAACAATGGCTCCGACACGGGCGGCTGATAATTTGATTTCTTCGATTTGAGCCGGCATTGTTGACAGTTGCTCTAGGACCATTTTGATAAGAGTTGGAGACTTCTTTCCACCTGACAGAGCTGCAAGGTTGCGCAATGTTCCTAAATATAACTGGTTAGTCAGTGAATAAGAGGCCTTCAGTTTGAGTAGCATATTCTGACAAAGACTGGAGCTTCTGGGGCCTGTTCAATTTTTTCACGAGAATCACCAAGTGGGTTAACGATTTTATATTATGAATCGCCAGGTGGGTCAAAGAAATATCAACAAAGATGAAGAGTTGCATGATAAGCTTACCGAAGATGGCAGCTGACATTTGGGAGATGTGTTGCTTTGAGCCGTCTAACTCTTCCATTACTGGCTTAAGCTTTGCCTCAGCATCCTCTGCTGTTTGTAACAATGCAGCCTTATCAATTTCCCAGGTAGTTCTTTCAGCGCCAAAACTTGCCTTGATCTTCTCAAATTCTTCCAATGAGGTCTTCATCTTTGATTTAGGCTTGGAAGTTTCAGCTTGTTGAAGCTCTATGTTCTTCTTTAAGTCAACAAGCTGCGGCTCTTCGGCATTCAAAGCTTCCTGAAGTAAGAGATAACAACAATGGTTACTGCACAATGAACAATGTCAATATCATACAATTATTTAAGTCCCAAGCACATTGCAAGCAATATACTTGGCACTTGGGGGCCACATATTTGGTTTTCTTAAGTGACTATAAGTCCCGGCTCATCTTGTTAAGTTAAGCCGGCCCTTGGGGGCTACATATTTGGTTTTCTTCAGTGACTATACGTCCCGGCTCATCTTGTTAAGTTAAGCCGGCCCTTGGGAGCTACACTTTAGAATTTTTTTCAAAACTAAAGCATACTCAATACTTTTCCTATACTCTATACTTGGCGGCTAATATGGATATAAGTATATCAGCAAGGCTAAAGAGGAGGGGGATGGTCTCATACCTCATATTTCTGCTTCATAAGTTGAACTATCCCGGCTTCAATATCCTGGCTCATGTGAAGGCGGCTCAAGTAGCCCGCATACACATCGTCAGCGCTAAAGGATGAATAGCTCTCTAGATCCAGTTTGGCCTTGCCTTTTTCCAAGGCGATTCCTCTTTGGCACTGCGCTTGGCTTGCACGGTTGAAGCTCGTGGCGCTGTATAAGCCGTCCTAGTGATAGTAGTGTCGCCAGAATCTTTCTCAGGAGGGACCTCTTCGGTTGGCTTCGGAGGAGACGATGACTTGGGACTTGGCGGGTCTTGATGGGCAGCCGGGTTAATCTCAGTGTTGATTGGCTCATGAACCGTAGCATCAATTTTCGATGGCGGGTCATTGGCAAGGTCTTTGGGATTTTGAATTGAAGCCTCAGGGGACTCTGGCACCTGCTTTTCCAGCTCAGCATTTTTGGGGTCCTTTGAAGAGCCGCCCACCTTTTCTTTCTTGCCTGCCTTTGCTATGCCTCTGTGACTATAATACAAGAGTCCCTGAGTTTGTTACTACAGGTCATGTATGAACAAATGAAAGTACTTACCCATGAGCAATCTTGAACACAGGAATTTGGGTTCCAGTTGAGTCGCCAGGAGAAAGTGGCGACCCCTGATAGTTGGAATCAAAGTATTTAAGAGGATGTCTTATAGGACCAGCTTTGGGTAAAAGTAAGGTTGGATGGCATGGTACCTCGGCTAGACGTTTACGGGAAGAGGGATCATTACTTACCCCGGCCAGTAGTTCACCTGAGCCGCCACTCCATGTCTGGTGTCTTGTATCATATTGAGCTTTCTTTAAAATAAAGTGTCGATCTAAGTGAGAATCTGGGTGAGAAAATTTTACTTTCCGGACAACCTGCCATATTTTCTTTGAAGGAGCGGAGTCTGAACCAGATGAAACGGGAATTACCTCAATATCGTCTGCCTGGCTTGTAGCAGCCTCTTCTTGTGAGGAAATGATGTCAGCTAGTTCAAGAAATAGTCGACCAAGCGAGTCAAGTTCTACCTCTGATTGGTTTTCAACATCTGCTGACTTGCTCACAGCAGTCGGCTCAGTAATGGTAACTGCCTTATTCTTCTTTACTTTCTTATTGGCCCGGGTCTTGGCCACGGCAGTTTTTGGCTTCTTAGTCCAGAAGGCGTAGTCAGCCTACATAAGTACAGAAAATACTAAGTAGTCAAGGCATGACATGGATTTAAAACATATTGAGCCAGATAAGGATAAACACTTACAGGTGGAGCTGGATTTTGTTTAAAGAATGGTGGTAGGACAACTTTGTTGCAGTTCTCTTGAGACTCGCCAAACAAGGTTAGAAGTTGTCTTCATTGTACCGTTGAGGATCATTGGCTCGCCAGAATACTCACACACTAAGCCAGGATGGCGGCTTAAGGGAAGTATCTTCGAAGAGACCCAGCTCCAGGTCAAATCAACTCCAATTAACCCATGAGCCAATAAAGCTTTAGCGGTGGAGAGAAATGGGAACGCTTCTGCATGTTCTTCTTGGATAATCTTGGCAGATCAAAATCTGCTGGAAGACATTCAAATCTAAACTCGGGCAGAGGTTTTTGAGTTGCTGGAGCAGTATTTTTGCGGTAAAACCAGGTGGTCACCCATCCTTTGGGGTGGCTTGGCAAGACGGTGGAAGGAAAGTGGTTGTCTCTCTGTCTCTAAATAGAGACTCCACCTAATTCTTGACTTGGGCCATCTTGACATTCAGTCTGGCGGTTTATGTAAAAGAACTCTTTAAAAAGAGGAGCAATAGGTGCTATTTGTAGGAAAACTTCACAGAAGAATTGGAAGTGGCAGATGTTGGATACAGAGTTTGGACCTATGTCTTGAGGGTGCAAGTTGAACTAGTGGAGGAGGTCCCGAAAGAATTTAGACACGGGCGGGATAAATCCCGTGAGTATATGATCAGTAAAGACTACAATTTCATCGTCAGCGGTAGTGGGGTTGTTTTCCCATTGCTAACCCGCCAACCGAGTTCTTGGTGAGTCGCCAATAGGCCTTGACCTACGAAATTGCTGAGGATTTTTTGGTAACCAGAGAGCGTCCCCAGTTGCAAATGGTCATATTGAGGAGCCTAAAGGTATGAAAGAAAATTAGAAATAAGGCAGGATGATAAGGTACAACAAATAATGGCGGGTTACAAATTCAAAGTTAAGTCTCCCGTAAGGTGAAGGGCGGGTCAGCTACAACTCAGAATGTACATATTCTGATTATGAGCTACCTTAGCGATGGAATGGAGTAATCTTCAGGCGATTAGAGTATGACGGGTTCTATAAAAGTATGAACCGGCAAAGTTAATTGACAAGTTGGCAGGTTACAGATTTATGGTTAAGCCGATCAGGTGTTGACGAGTTACAAAGTCACTGTTTAAGCCGCCCGAAACAAAGAATGGCGAATCAATTGTCTATGGACTCAAGATTGTTGAAATTCTGCGAAGTGTTGGACAAACAAGTTTTGAAGATCGCAGCTACAATAACAGATCTACGACAGCTCAGAAAAAGATGAAAAAATACTAAACCTAACAGGCGGCAGTGAAAGAACTAAAGATAATGTGCTGATTCTAAAGGAAAAGGGGATCTATCCAAGATACCAAACAAGGTCTAAAACATCTACCGCTATGATTTTGCTCTGTTTTCAGATTGAAATACAACTTCTAGGCAGGGGATGAATGAGCTCGGATGAACTAGGAAGAACACCGACGAACTCTATGAACTAGGGTGTTGTAGTATGGACCTGAAGCGAAGAAAGAGAAATACCTGATAGTGATAAAGGATAGCGGGAGTGTGCCGTAATTTTCTGGACTAGTCAGGTTGATGCAGCAGCCTATTTGGAGTCGTTAACGAAAGTTTAGCGGCAGCGGCGGAGCTTCAATGGTGACGGATGGCACGAGAAGGAAGAAGAAGAGAGGGCGATGGGGGTAAAAGTTAAAAAGGGTACCGCCCCATGCCTATGTATAAGGAAAAGGAGAAACAGTGAAATGGCGTGTGTGGAAATCAAGAGGTGTCATGATTATCTAAACAAAGGACGCGCCTCGATTCTTGGAAAGCTAATTAATGAAAAAAGATCCGTCATGATGTAATAAGTTTTTTCTGGATTTATTTCGCGTGACGTCATGGCGGGTTACAAGGATTCGTTCCAGGTTAAGCGTTGGAAGGAATCAAAGAAGACTCGCCAATCGGAAGCAGTGAAGATGGACATGAACAAGTTCTAACCAATCTAGAGCCTAATGTTGGGGATATAACCCCGCGGTGTGACCCGCCTAGGAGGGGTTGGGTTGCACTATTGGTGACTCAATAGAGAGAGCTTCAATGGGCCTAAGAGGATGAAATATGAAGACTGGAGGCAGCTTACAAGGAGGGCCTGTTAAAGGCCCAAGACCCGGAGCGGGAGCCGTAACCCGGAGATATGGGCCGCCCGATGGCGACTTGCCCAGCAAGGCAAGGCGACTTAAAACACAAGTCGGGCACGTTGTGTGATCCGACTTGGACTCTTGAAAAGCCCAAGGCCTCGACCTGTGTATATAAAGGCGAGACCCTGCGGCAGGTTAACTCAAGTAACAATAAATCGATAGCTAGGTCAAGCAATTTCGCTCCCTTGTAATCGGTACACAATCAATAGAGTATAAGCAGGGCGTAGGCTTTTACCACATTGTGAGGGGCCAAACCAGAGTAAACCTTGTGTCTTTCGTCCCGTTCAACCCCTTCAAGCTAACCTACATTGTGATGGCTCCACACCTAAGTCCTTTCACTAGGGCATCAGCCGTGACAAAACCACGACAATAGCCGACCTCGAAGCCGAGGTCCTCCCCTACCTTAGGGGATCTTGTCCTTGACCAGCTTGAAGAGCTGCCTCCACATGCCGGCAAAGTTGGTGCGGAAGAAGTTGAGGACAGGTCCCGTTTCCTTGGGTTTATGCTCCTACATCGTGGTGGCCCGGAGGTGGAGCGGGAGAATGCGGCGGTGGAGCATGACATTGACGACATTGGCAAGCTAGAGGTCCTTCTTGGTAGACGCCCACTTGATCTTCTTGATCAGTGCCCCCACCTCCTCTGGGTTCCCTAGACGATGGCCTTCTCCCTCCAGGACTTGAGCTTCCTTGGGGGCCCGGCCGAAAAGGCCGGGACGTCGGTTTGGCCGGGGGCAAGCGGCTCAGTGATATAAAACCACTCGCTCTGCCATTCCTTCACCGTCTCGATGAAGGTGCCTTTGAACCCGTCAGTGTCGTGGTGCAGCACGGTCACCTATGGGGCCATCGCCCCCTTGTGGTTCGGCAATGGGTAAGGTCACGTTGCACAAAGAGCAGAAGCCATGAAATAGCACGACGGTGGTGGCTCGGTGAATTTTGCCCAGGTTCGGGCCGCTAAGAAGCGTAAAACCCTATTCCTGCTTTGGTGGATTGGATGGAGGAACACGATGGGCACGCAGCACTCAAGCCCGGCAAGGATGCCTCGGGGAGAGCAGCTACGCGCGTACAAGTGTGTAAATGTTTGAATCCCTCTCTAGTTTGCCATGGCCCTCCTTTTATAGTTCAAGGGCTAACCACAATGGCAAAACATTCATTATCTAGTGATTAGATAGCTAACAGTGAGCGACAAAGATGTCGCGGTGGAGCACGATCACCTATGGGTTCATCAGCCCCTTGTGGTTCGGCAAGGGGGGTGACGTTGCACAAAGAGAGAAGCCATGAAACAGCACGACTATGGTAGCTCAGTGATTTTTACCCAGGTTAGGGCCGCTGAGAAGCGTAAAACCGTACTCCTGCTTTGGTGGATTGGATGGAGGAATACGATGGGCACGCAGCACTCAAGCCCGGCAAGGATGCCTCGGGGAGAGCAGCTACACAAGTACAAGTGTCTAAAGGTCTGATTCCCTCTCTAGTTTGCCATGGCCCTCCTTTTATAGTTCAAGGGGTAACTAGAGTGGCAAAACAGCCATTTTCTAGTGATTAGATAGCTAACAGTGCTATCATACTTAACTCTGGCAGTTAGGACAAAGTGCACTAAATGCACTGCTAGGTGTCATGCTGAGGATGCAGCCCCGGAAAGCCTGCCGTGCCACTTAATCATCTTCCGCTTATCTGCTTGACACGCCTCTGGACGGGTGTCATATGAAGGTAATCTGCCTTCCAAATGGCTGGCACGTGATCATTGGACGCCACTTAATCCCTTGGGGGCTCAACAACGCACTAATAACTGATTTGCGTCGTGGTGCGGTGGAGCGATGGAGCGGTGGTGCCTTTGGTAGGGAAATTTGCCCTTGGCGGACCTGGCAAGCCTGCCGAGGAAATCTTGGACTTGTCCTTGGGGCGGCCTCGACTCGGCTAGGCTCTCCTGCCCGGCAAGGCAGGTTTCCCAAGGTGACATATGTGCCGTCTTCGTTTGTCTTGGTCTTCTTGATCCTCTCTTTGGTCTCTCAAATAGCTGCTTCTTTGGCTTTGGCCTTGTTTATGATGTTGGTGTAGTTGTTTTCCTGCGGAGCTTTGGCTACCGGGGCAGAGAACCACTATCCATGCACAAGTCAAGGGAAACACATACCCCTGTTTGTGTACCCCGACAGTCAGCATTCTGGTTCTTCCTAACCATGGCCCCTCCGCACTCCACTAGATCGGAGCCACTGGACTTCGGCTTGACGCCGAAGATCTTCAGCCACATGCCGAATTGCAGTTCACAGCGGAGAAAGGCCTCACAGACCATGATGAAGGAGGCGAGGTGTAGGATGGAGTTCGGGGCTATGTCGTGGAAGTTGAGCCCATTGTAGAACATCATCCCGCGCACGAAGGGGTGCAGCTGGAACCCTAGACCTCTGACGACGTGAGGGACGAAGACTACCCGCTCCCCTTGGTTGGGAGCAGGCGTTGGGAGTGCTGGCGGTGACGTTGGCAGGGATATACCTCACACTTCGTAGCTCCAGGGTGGTGTCCTCCGTAACGATGGAGCCACCCAGTGCCCTTTGAGGGTATCGGTCATGGCTGGTTGGGGCAGTTTGGATTCACTGAGGAAGAAGAGGAGGAGATTGGATCTGGGCGTTGGAGCTCGACGAAGCAGTAGGCAGGGGAAATGAGAGTGTGATTGCTTGCACTATTCTCTTTTTACTCTTATAGGCTGCTGAAAGGCCAAGAGTCCCCCTTGCCGCGCCGATAAAAGCGCCACTCCCGCAAAGGATGCCATTATGCACATACAGAGAAAAAAATCTTGATGATATCCTTGAGAAAACGGGCACGATCTCCACCTCGATGGGATGTGCGAGTAAAAAGGCTGCCTGGAGCCATGATTTGGGGTAGGCAGTAACTGCCTAACCCATCGTGGGAGGCGCTATCGGATTTCGGGTTCCGGCAAAACCCTCGAGGTTCGAACACTTGGGTGCGCACGAAGATCTCTCCTCCCCCTAGCACTCTCTCTCACCGTGATCTCAAGGCTCAGCGCGACGAACTCGCAGAACAAAGGGACACAAGATTTATACTGGTTTGGGCCACCGATGTGGTGTAATACCCTACTCAAGTGTGGTGTGATGGATTGCCTCTTAGGCTGAGGATGAACAGTTAGAAGGGAAGAACAGCCTCCTGAGGAGAGGTGCTCTTGTGCTTGGTGAGTTTGTGTGGATGAGGATGACCTGAATGGTCCTCGGATCCATTGCCTCTCTCCCCCTCATACTGTGGTGGCTAGCCCTATTTATAGAGGCCATGGTCCTCTTCCCAAATGCGGGCGGGAAGGGAAGCCACAATGGCCAAATTTGAAGGGAGACAACTAGTACGAGGTATCCTGACTAAAGGTGGTCTTTGCCTTCCAAAGGCTCTAGTGGTGACGCCGTCTTGGGCTCCACGGTGACCCCCGTCCTGCCGTCCTGCTGGTCTTGGTCTCGTTGCACTGATATGGAAAACTTTGCCTGATGCCTTAGGACTCCTCGCCTGCGCATGACTCTTTAGCACCAAAGAGGAAACAAGGACACTGGGCACGCTAGCGCCCGCCTGGCCCCGGTCGTCATGGCTTGCGTCACAGGAACCTTGTGAGGTGCCCTTTGCCTTGATCTCTCAGCCCCTTGTGAGCCAGCCTGGTGAGGCCGCCCCTGAGGAGGTCTTGCACCGTCTGCCTCGTGAGGCTTGGCCCCTCGCGAGGGTCTTGAGTGTTTGCTGGTGAAGATGGGCCGTACAGGGCTGCTGGTGGAGCATCGCCATGGGCCGCAGGGAGGCAAGTCTGGGGATCCCCGTTCCCAAGATGCCGACAGTAGCCCTCGGGCCCAAGGCACGCTCGGACTTGGCTTCGAGGCGAAGCCAAGGGGCAAGTGCGAAGCGCCGCGGGCCCCAACAGCCTGCGGCCTTGGTTGATACATGGCGATTGATGGGATGTGGGCGTCTCCGCTTCCCCATTCAGCCTTGATATCCGCCTAGCTAGGCGGCCACCGTGACTTACACAGTTATCCCCCCATTGCTGGTGACGCGCCCCTCCAACTCTCCTGCCTTTCTGAAACAATAACCTCCTCTTCCAATCTGCCCGAGCCCGTCCCTCCTTGTTGCCATGGCGCCCCAACGAACGGGGAAGGGAAAGAAGAAGTCTCAGTCTTCAGTCAGGCCACCTCCGGCCGTTGAACCCGCCATGGGTCGGTCGTTGGTGCTCAACCAGGAAGCCATGGTCAAGGTGTGCCCTACGCTCGCCGCTGACTTCAACGAATGGGGGAGGACGGTGGCCTGGCCCGTATCCCGCGCCTCCGTCGACAGGACAGCCACCGAGGTCCAATTCTTCATCGATGCCCTGTGGGCTGGCCTGGTTCCTCCCTTCTCCGCCTTCTTCTACTCCGTGCTCTCCCACTATCGGATCCATATGTTGCACCTGGATCCCCAATCAGTCTCCCTTCTTGTCGTTTTGCTTTCGTCTGCGAGGCCATGGTGGGCATTCCCCCTTCCGTGGCCCTACTACGCCATTTCTTCTCGCTGCACCTGACTAGCCCTCGGCAGTGCTCGGGATGCTTGAGCATCCAGGCCGTGGCTGCGACGGCTGGCTCGGGGATTGATTTTGAGCTTCCACCATCCACAAGCGAGTTTCAGACACGGTGGCTGTTTGTGGACGTCGGTGTGCTCAGCCCCTTGCTCTCGCCCCCCTTGGCGCCCGCCGTTCCTAGCTCCGGCTAGGGCCACGAGAAGCTCGCGGCCCCCCGCCTTGCCTTCGTTTGGCTCCGGTTGAAGAGGCTAAAAGATCTCGGCGTGACTGCGCCCATGGTGGTGGAGTTCCTCCAACACCACGTCACCCCACTCCAGCGCTATTCCCGGCCAATGTGGGCCCTGTCCGGCGGCCAGGATCGCATGAGGCTTCAAGACTCAGGGCTTCACCCCGGGGCACGAAGAACAATGCTCGAGGTCCTGACGGGCGACCCCTCGCCAGCCGATATGCCGCAGGAGGGCTGTCTTTTGTACCGCTCTCAAATAGGTAGGAGTTCGCGTGCCAGATGCCCCCCTTGATGAATGGGGGCTGCGTCTAGTCGGCCTTGAAGGGCCCCACGAGAACCCTGTCTCCGTGGTCTCCCTCCTTGCCGCCAGCGCCGAACTTACCCCAAGAGTGGATGTAGGGGGGCGAGCACCGCTGGAGGCCGGAGGCATGGGTGCTGAGGCGTCGACACCGCTCGAGGCTCCCGAGGTGCCATCCCCGGGAGCCCGTGACTCTTGCCTTGGGGTTACAGCTGAGGGGGCGAGGCAATCCGCTGCTCCTGAGGCCGAAGCCTCCGAGGTCTCAGCGGGTCATCATGAGGCGGAGCCCGAGGGCTCTCCTCAGCCCAGCACTCTCCAGGTCGTATCCTCGGGCGCCTCACCATCCGCGCCTCGCGCTGGTTGCCACGTCCAATGCTTCGGCCGGCTCCGTCTAGACTTCGATGCCCTCCGCTAGAGGAAAGGGTCTCCAAGCTGCAGCAGTGATGCCTTCCAGCTGTTGAAGCAGAGGAAGTATATCTCCATAGACGAGTGAGTACCTTATCTTTGTAATTTATCGAGTGCTGCTTCCCCACCTGACAGTGGCTCCTTAGGGTCCCTTCTGCTAAGGCCGCGAAGTATCCGGGGAAACAACCTCCTCCTACTTCGAATCCCCCGTTGGCCTTGAGCGCCCCAAGCCAGCATGCCGCCCCCGGTGCGAGGTCAGCTGGAGAGGAAAACTCGCTAGCCTGGCTCCTCGAGCACGCGCCTTTGCCGTCTCTCCTTCGTGGCCTCGCCTGGGGTGCGACAAGCATGCCGAGAGCTCCTCCTCTGGTTATGGACGGCAGCTGGATGGCTTTGATCCTGGCCTCTTCTTCGAGCAACAGGCCTCAACCCATCCGGGCCCCTGCCGAAGCCCGGTCAGCAACCCGGGAGGCGTCAGCCCCAGCCCCCTGCTGAAAGGGTGTGAGCCGCTTTGGATCCCGTCGGCAACCCCCGCGGTGGAGGACGGACCCAATCACGCGCTTAAGTTCGCGCACGAGCAGAGTGTCATCCACCACGAGCTCTTTCAGGAGGCAATGGGCGTGATGAGCCGGCTCGGCAGAGAACTCCTGGATGTTGACGCGCGCCTTGAAGCCGAGGGTCTCCGGCTGGTGGAGGAGTGGCATCAACTGAAGGTGGCTATCAACCTTGGGCGTCTTCAACCTGAGCACGCCAATGCCAAGGCCGAGGCATCCCTGGCAACCTCGCGCGAGGCCAGCGCCCGAGCCTTGGAGGAGGCCAGGGAGGCGCAACGTCTGACGAGGAGGAGCGCTTGAGGCACGAAGAAGCACTGCTGCTGGAGGCCTCGGAGCGCAGCCTCGAGCTCGAGCGGCTGGAAACGAGGGAGAGCCAGGCTGACCAAGCAGCGGATGCCGTCGGTGCATGTGAGGGCAAGGCTTAGGAGGAGGTCGACCGTCGGGTGGCCGAGGCTCGCGCAGCCCTCGCGAGAAGGTATGACCTGAAGTTGGCGCTCATGGGCAGGACCACTGCCCTCAAGTCAGCGCTGGCTGAAGCAGAAAAACGTGAGAAGGCTGCCTTGGCGGCCCTAACCTCTGTGCAGGCCGAGCTGGGCTCCTCCCGTGCCGAGCTGCTCTCTCTACAGCAGCGAGTTGCCAGTGCCGAGTCCTTCGCGCAGCAGAGCAGGGAGGAGGCACTTCGCCGGCAGACGCTACTGCGCGAGCAGACTCCCATGCTCCGGGACCTCTGGACGAAGGCCAACCAGGCGCTTGGTACCATCTGCAATGATCATGCCCCTCATCCCCACGCCGAGGATTACGCTAGCCATCTCTGCTTCTTCAGTAATGTTGTGGCGCGCCTGGAGAGAGGGCTCGCGAGCTTGTGGACGAAAAGAGTCGAGGCCTTCTCGGGCGCGCATTCTCCCGCGTCTTCAGCCATCTCCTGAACACCAATCCTGACTTTGACTTTGATGCCGCTATTGCCCCAGTGCCTGAAGCCATGCGGGGCAACCTAGCATGCTTTGTGGATGACAAGGTGGACGCTCTGGTTAGGGCCTTTGCTTCGGACGATGACGCGGTGGTGGTCGCGACAGACGAGGGCGCCGTGGTTGATGACGGCGAAGATAACGTCAGCGACGGAGCCAACAGTCTCTCTGGGAGCGGTTCGGGAGATGAGGTGGGTGCCATGTCCGACTTAGCCTGCACTCCTTTGTTTTGAACCTGCACATGATAGCTTGGGTCCAGCCCTTCACATTGTAGGAGCATTTTGGAAAGGGGGAGCCCCTTATGTAAAATAGACTACCATTTTACTCCTTAGGCCAGGTTAAAAGACACGCTTTTGTGTGCTTGCGAGCCCCCTTGTGGGTTTGCCGCCATAACTTACTGTCGTGACTTACTTTGGTCCGGACGGGCTTCAGGCTGACTCGGCAGCTGCGAACTTCTCCTGGGGGGAGTCCCTTTGCGAGCTCACGAAGTTTTAGTTTTTAGAGGGGTCCGCCAGCCAACCCGAGAGGGCCTCGCGAGGAACGAGCGCCAGTGAGGGCAGGACGCGCGCATGGTGTGCGTACGTTGATGTCAGCCCCCGCTCGCGAGGCGCTCGAAGGGGGGAAAAACAACGGACGCAAAATCTCAAAACAAAGCGTGAATCCAGAAACTCACTGAGTTGACACGAGCGAAAAAGGATGCTCCCCACAAAATTGAAATGCAACTTTAAATCCAAGATCGCAAGGCTGCAAATTCAAGCTTCAAAAAAGAAAGAGAAGCCAGAAGCAAATATCCGCGTCCGGCACCTAGCTAGTCTTCTTGTCTTCGACTCTTCTCACCAGCGCGGAGCTAAGTGCTTTCACAGGCCGTGAGCATAGTCATTGGGGTACAGTGTCGACGGCCAGCGCGGAGCATGGTGCTTCCACTAGGACGTGGGCGGGAGCCCCGAGGCCCGAGGGCGGCACTCCGGAGACTCCGGGGCATGTACAGCACCGCTCATTATTACGTGAGAGTGTCACGAGCAGAGACCTTCACAGGCGTGAGCCTTGCTTCATATCGCCAGACGAGGGCCCCGCCTTGCGCCACCCTCGACCACCGTTGGGGCATCCAGAAACCAGGACGTTGCCAAGGGGCAAAGGGGATGCTAGTGGCGCCCTCGGTGACTACAGGCCCTCTGCCGGGGGGAAGGCTCGCCAGTGCCTCCCTGACAGAGGGCCTACCTTCGGGCGACGCCTTGCTCCATGCGATGCGGGGAGGGGTCTTGCTCCCGGCTCCTCCCACGCAGCCCCCTTTGCGCTTCCCTTGGTGAAAGGGGGGCTGCCGTGCTGGGGCCGTCATCCATCGTTGTGACGTGATTCACTTGCGACCCATGGTTAGCGTAAGCCTGCTCCTGAGAGATTAGTGGTACCCTGTAGCTGTTGTCGCCGGCATGGTCGGCGTGGTTCCCGGGTGGCTCCTCGAAGGCCTCAACTTCCAGCGTCTCCTCTTCCCAACCCGGCTCGAGGAACGTGCCGGGGTGATCTTCCGGCGTGTACTCCTGGTCCATCATGCGGGGCACATAGGCCTCCAAAGCCGTCACCCCGGAAACCTCGCTGAAGTGCCCCGCGCTCCACGTTGCCCGGCCCGGCGCGCCGCTCCGAGGATGGTAAGGCGGCATCCTGCCGGGACCGTGGCTGGCAATGCTCACGTCTGCGCCCATCGGGGGAGGCATAGGTGCGGTTGGGTGTCTGGCGCCGCTGGTCGCGTCGATGCCGACGAAACCTCCTGGTGCGCCCGGTAGCACGCGGGCACGACGAGGCCATTCATGCGATCCGGCCGCAGCCTGAGGCGTATGCAAGACGCAAAAAGGCGGCGTACCCCTGGCTGCGGCGTCCAACAGCTCGGCAACGCATCTCGGCCACTCTCCATCAGTCGGCATCGCAGCAGCTCCCGTGCCACTGTGAGCGCGACCCTCATTTTCGCTTGTTCCCGTCGGGTGTGCGGCGCCGTCGCTGCAGTGTAGCTTGAGGCCCTTGCAGCGGCCCGCGCGCACTGCGGAGTAAGGATGGACGGCGTCGAACTGCGCCGCCCGCGCCCCACAGCGTTTGGCGGTGCGCGTGCCGCCTGGAGCGCGGGGTTGAGGTCTTCTTGGGTGGACGACGCCGCCCAGGCTGGCCAAGCTGCCTAGTGGTCGGCGCCGGTCCTCAGGTCACCGGACATCGGCGCTGCAGAGTATTGGCGGGTCTGATGATGGAAGAGAGGCTTCGGCGCACCCCTACCTGGCGCGCCAAATGTCGGATTTCGGGTTCTGGCAAAACCCTCGAGGTTCGAACACTAGGGTGAGCACGAAGATCTCTCCTCCCCCTAGCACTCTCTCTCACCGCGTTCTCAAGGCTCAGTGCGACGAACTCGCAGAACAAAGGGACACAAGATTTATACTGATTTGGGCCACCGATGTGGTGTAATACCCTACTCCAGTGTGGTGTGGTGGATTGCCTCTTGGGCTGAGGATGAACAGTTACAAGGGAAGAACAGCCTCCTGAGGAGAGGTGCTCTTTGGCTTGGTGAGTTTGTGTGGATGAGGATGATCTGAATGGTCCTCAGATCCGCTGCCTCTCTCCCCCTCCTACTGTGGTGGCTAGCCCTATTTATAGAGGCCATGGTCCTCTTCCCAAATGCTGGCCGGAAGGGATGCCACAACGGCCAAATTTGAAGGGAGACAACTAGTACGAGTTATCCCGACTAAAGGTGGTCTTCGCCTGCCAAAGGCTCTGGTGGTGACGCCGTCATGGGCTCCACGGCGTCCTGCCGTCCTGCTAGTCTTGGTCTCGTTGCACTGGTATGGAAACATTTGCTTGATGCCTCAGGACTCCTCGCCTGCGCTTGCCTCTTTAGCACCAAAGAGGAAACGAGGACACTGCGCGCGCTGGCGCCTGCCTGGCCCCGGTCGTCATGGCTTGCGTCACAGGAACCTTGCGAGGTGCCCTTTGCCTTGATCAGGGTCTTGAGTGTTTGCTGGTGAAGATGGGCCCTACAGGGCTGCTGGTGGAGCCACGCTGTGGGCCGCAGGCAGGCAAGTCTGGGGACCCCGTTCCCAAGACGCCGACAGGCGCTGCTTCAATAAAGTTGTCAGACTAGGTGGCACTTTTCACATCTATGTGGTTAGCCTTCGGGGCTAAGTTACCCCGCCTCCTCAGGAAAGTATGAGCTTGGCTAAGTCTTGTTTGTGAGACGCCACTCCTTTAAAGAATGGATCAGGAATCTTGAAGTCACAATGGGGAACTCGTCTATCTAAGCCAAGGACTTCGGATCCAAGGTTGTCTTCATAAAGGGAATCATCCTCGGTATAGAAAACCAGCTCAGGGGCTACTGACAGTGTCCTGGGCTAGGGGGAACTAACCTAGTCGGCCCACGCTCCTCGGGTTGGGTTGATGGGCCCTCATTCTTCTTAAAGATTGACTTCGGAAGCCATACTGTCACGACCGGAATTTCGGGATATAATTTCCCAGAAAACGGCCTTTGTGCTCACCAGCCCCAGGATTACTGTTAGCTGATGAGACACCAACTTGATACAAGAATTCCAAGCAAGGTACAAAAATATGCAGTACAAGACCATTGTGGCCTAGGAGTACAACATTTGGTTTCTAGTGGTTGATGGCGGAAGCGGTTTGGTGTATCTGCGTCTATGGGACTCCATTTCCCACAAGAACAGCTGACCAGGATAACTCCTATCTTCGCGAGGCTGCTATCCACACTGCCTAGGTTCCAGGACTGTCACCGCGATACTTATCTCCATGCGCGAAATCTGGCCAAGACAATAGCCAGGGACAAGCCAGTGAGTACGTTTGAATGTACGCGCAAACATTCCGAACACGGGTATAATATAATAAGAGATAATCATACTCCGAAAACATTTATGATGAAAAGCCTGCCATGAAGTAAACGAAAATCAGTGATGCACGCATGCGATTAAACATGAGTATGCAATACGGGAGTAAAGATGGAATGCACTGAGCGAGTGTCTGAAAAGACTCCTCAAAAGGTTGTAAATAAAATGACAATGCCGCAGTCGGGCGTCTGAGCGACACCACATAAAGGGCTAATAAAAGAAAAATAAATATCAAACATGCCACAGTCGGGCGTCTGAGCGACACCACATAAAGGGCTTATAAATGATAAATAAATATCAACATGCCACAGTCGGGCGTTTGAGCGACACCACATAAAGGGCTTATGAAAGATAAAAAAACAATGAATATCCAGGAGGTAAAACCGTCCCAGGGATACTCAATAATTGAAAATAAGGTAAATGGTTAGTCCACAACAATAATAAATCATAGACCTTTCATGACATAGGTCATAAATAACGTTCTGGTATATCCGTTTCTCCATCCGAAGACCGTTACTAGATTCTAATCAAGCCGTTCTCCATCCGAAGACCATTACTAGATTCTAATCAAGCCGTTCTCCATCCGAATACCGTTACTGGATTCTAATCAATTCGTTCTCCATCCGAATACCGTTACTATGATCCATCTTAGACTGTAGTCCTTACTCATGAACCTGGCTATCCAAATGGATATGACCTCTGCAGAGGGTGTACTTTCCACCCACGAGTAACGGATTTATTTAGTCCTTCAGGACTAATTCCGTCTACGGCCTTTTAATTGAAAACACGCCTGACCTGCACACACCAGCTTAACTTACCGGTGTCTGGAATCACCCACGACACCCGTCAAGCAAACTCTAAGTGGGGAGGCTACAACCTCGACGTAGCATGGGATCAAATTTATATACGCGCGCTCTAAGGGCTGCCCCCCTCTCGGTCCCAACCGGAAACACCCATGCCCCCGGACCAGGTGGCATGCCTACCGGATGCACCGGGTATCTTCCACCATGGCCTCTCTATACGGTGTGTGCTTTGGTAAGGGGTTGACAACTTACTGAACCATACCCCGTCTGCAACAGGGACAAGAGGTAGTACAAACAAATAGGGAAGTTGCTGATCAAGACTCGACCTACGACTGACTCAGGTGGTCCAAGAATTCTCCAACAATATTACCATTAATGGAATAAATCACCACTCATCAAGCCTCACCATGCCATACCGGACATACTCGTCTCGTCTCGACGAGGGACTAGGGACAAGCTCGTGTCTACCCAAGACCACGACTTTCCCGGCTTCCTTCTGGTATGCATGAGGAGCTCACGAGGATGATCCAAAACACTAGCGTATCCATTGCTGACCACAAAATATCTCCAAAAAGCACTCATGCACGAAACTTTATCGTTAAATAAAGATAACGCATACTCCAAGTCAAATAGCGTTGTAATCGTATCAGAACACCACAACAAAATATTATGCCAGAGTTCAGAAATGCTTGCCTTCAAGAGTATGCAAAGGATGCACTTTTTGAAAGCTTTCCCTTTTCTCCAAAATCCTATTTTGAGAAATATTCAAATAACAAATATTTCAAACACAGTACAAAAAGTTGTCTCAAATATTTTTGAAATAAATCTTAAAATAAACTAGATGGAATTTGAGAGAGGTAGGAAAAAGGATCAACTCATTTGGAGTTTTATTTTAAAAGTTATAGCTGGTCAAAGTCTGGTCAAAACTCTGTTTTTAATAAAACTAGAAAAAGGAAAACGCTTTCGGGGTAGGGGAGACGTACTCCGTGGTTATACGCTTCCACTTAACACGCGTTGGCGGGGCTGGGTCACTGACAGTGGGTCCAGAGGGCCCACTGGTCAGGTTTGACCGTTCCTCCCTCTCTCTCCTCTCCTCTGCCAGACGGGAGCGGGACTCCGGCGATCGCCGGCGATGAACGGCGGATCCTCGAGGGCATCTGAGGGCAGGGATGGACCGGCCAGACCGAGGCGGTCCTCTTGGTGGTCGCTGGGTCGTCGGAGGTGGGAGGAGTCGCCGGCGGCGAGCTCCGCGGCGAAGGGGGCTACGGGTGAGAAGTGGGTTTTGGGCTCCGATGGTCTCCGATCGAGGTTGGGTTGCTGGGCAGCTCCGCAAGGACAAGGGGAAGCTACTGGTGGCGTTGGTTGGGCAAGAGAGTGGCTGGCTGCAATGTATTTCACCGGAGCGCAGTGGCGGCTGAACTGGCCAGAGTTGGGGAAGATGGCCCTGTCCGGTCAATCTACGGCTAGGGAAGAACCAGGGGGAAAGTATGAGGTCGCTTGAGGTCTTGCACGGGCTCGGGGGTCCCTTAAATAGGCGCTCGGGGTTGGGCCGCGGCGGCTGAGGATAAGATCGCCGGCGACAGCCGTGCTGTAGCCGCAGGGCGACGTGGCGGCGACGAGCGCGTGCCGACGAGCTTCGGGATAAGACCGGGCTGTTCACGGGGGCAGCTGGCGCACTGGGGTGGCTTGGGCGGCGTCGTCCATGTCAGAGGTTCGCTGCCGACGCTGGCGTGCCGCCAAGAGCTCTGCCAGCGGCGCTGCAGGGCGCCAGGGGTGGCGTGGGGAGTGAGCGAGTGTCGTGCGCGGTTCAGCAGTGGGGCAGGGGCCAGGGACGGGTCGCGTCGAGTGTGGCAGTGCGACGCGGCGGCTCAGTGCGCGCGCGTGCAAAACGTGCGCTCTGGGCGAGCCCAGAGCACGCACGGAACCTGCTTGACGAAATGCGAGGGCGGTGTAGAGCGCAAGGGTGGAGCTGGCAATGAACAGGACAGGGGTAGGGGTAGCTAGGAGCTCAGTGGACATGGTTGCTTGGTCATTGGAGCAAGATCACAGTGCAAACTAGGAAACATGCCCAAAACTGACTGTGCACACCAAGTGTTCGACAGAATGCCAAGTGTACTTAGGCAACTCTTGGAGTGGCCAAAATCTCCAGATCAGGGTCTCTTTAGGTGTGGATGATGAAGGCAAGATCATTTGGGCAAAACCAGAAACTTGTTAGTGCAAATTTTGCAAATCCACAGTTTTGGACAGCAAGAAAAAGGGTTTATAGCATGCACTTAAAAACTTCCAATGAGTCCACTCTCCTGGACTTAAGGGTTTTGAAGGGAGGGCTACAAGTAGGAAAAAGCTCAGGGTCACTAGAGCAAAATAAAATAAGGTTGCAGTACAAATCACCAAATTGGACCAGAATGCAAAAGAGGGTGATTCACTCAAATTTTTCAAAGAACATCACTGGGTTTTTTCATAGAGTTGAATTGTATGCATCCACTGACATCTCCAAACACTTGGAAGATTTTTTAAAGAAATATTTAAATGGGTTGTAGTGCAAAAGTGCCTACTGGATCAGATTGGAAAAGTTGGTGTAGAGCTCAAAATCTCCAATGGCCAAAAGGTATTTTTGCATAAAAGTGATGTGGAAACATCACATGACATCCCCAAATTTTGGTGGGAAATTTAAAATCATTTATCAAATGGTTACAGTGCAAAACAGGCTCCAAATTCAAAAGAAATCACTTTAAAAGAACAAAGCTCTGAGAAAACAAATCTTGCAATTTAAAATCACTGATAAAGAATTGTTTTATTATAGAGAGTATACAAATTCAACAATCCTTTTGGAAAGTTTCCACTTGAGGTAAAAATCCACACAAATCAAGAGGGTGAATCAAGACAAATGGAAAAGTTTTATTTCCTGGCAAAAATTTTAATTAATAAAACAAGGTCAAAATTTTGGGGTGTCACACATACACTGGAGGCATGATCCAGACAGCATCTACCGAAGACTTCTCGTATACTCTAAGACTTCTCCTTAGATACCCTACTTGACATGTATATAAGCCAAAGGGTTTAGCTCGTAGAGGGCACATTAACGCAATCTCATTCACCTAGCCCTAGAGTTAGAACACATCTGACGATCTCGAGGTAGTTCAACTATGTATTCGATACATCTCCATCAATATAAACATGAGAAGGATGTAGGGTTTTACCTCCATCAAGAGGGGCCGAACCTGGGTAAACTACTGAAATCGGGGCTCCGGGGACCCAGGAAAAGGTTCGGACTCTGGGGTGTGCTCATAGAACTCTGCTAGGCTCCGACCTGCTGCTCATTGCCTCGCGGCGGCGATCTGAAATGCTTGAGCGAGAGGAACAGAGGACACAACACGACATTTACCCAGGTTTGGGCTATCTTGCAGTGTAAGACTCCACTCCTGCTTTGTGGTGGATTGCCTCATGAGGGAGGATGAACACAAGTGTAGAAGGAAGACGAATTGCCTCGGCAGGGCATAGGATCTACCTAGCTCGGGTGCCCGGGGATGCCTAGCTCAGGTGCCCCAGGGTCGATCCTTCCCTACGGTGGAGACTAACCTATACTTATACTAGCCATGGTCCTCTTCCCCCGAAAACTCTAGGCGAGAGGGGTTGCCACGACGACCAATTTTGAAGGGGGACAGGAGTATATCCTATCCTCACTAAAGGTGATCTTCGCCTACCAAAGCTTCTGTCATATGATGTGCCGGTGGGCTCGACATAGACCTCCATCTAGGCGAGCTCGCTGTCCTGGTCCTCTTGCACCAAAGTGGCAATCTTTGGGGATTGCTCTGGGAACCCACGTGCCATCCTTGCCTCCTTAGCATGAAAGAGGAAAGCATCCATATCCGCGCCCGCTGGCATAGCTCCTAGCGCCACCCGTTTTGGCTCCCATCACCCACGTGCAGCGTGAGGCGGGCTTGGCGAGCCTAGAGATATCCACCCCGTGAGGGGCCTCGGGAGGAAGCTTCGGGAGACCGCCCCATTTGAACCCCTCAGGAGCTCTTGACGAGGCTAGCTGATGTTTGCCTCACCAGGCAGGGGCCCTCGCGAGGGTCTTGCTCATGAAGCCTCTAAGTTGGGCCATGATGGGCCGTCTGATGATGCCATGCGATGGCCCGGAGGCAGACGGGCCTAGGTACCCCTAGTCTTAGAGGCCTTACGGTATCCCCGGGCCTGCGTGTGCACGAATCTACTCACGAAAGAGGGGGAGAGAGGGGCGAAGCGACGCGGGCCCCAACCGCCTGCGGGACAAGCTTGACGCGTGGCGCACGACGCGGTGTGGGACGCCCCAACCGCCCAGGCTGACATAAAGCCTGGCGGGCTCTGCACATGACCATCATTGCCCTTGGAAGACGGGGGGCGGGGGGGGGGGGGTGCGGCCGGCTCCCCTCCTAGCGTTATATAAGTGTGAGGGAACTAGCCCCCTTGGCTCATCTCCTTCTTGCTTCTTCATCTCCGCCCGTCGTTGTTGTAGCCATGGCACCACTGAGAAGGTCCTCTGTTGCCGAGAAGGGGAAGACGACAGCAGAGGAGGTAGAGCCACCGAGGATTGCGAGGGGGCGGGGCCGCCCTCGCATGACCGCAGCCACGCTGGGGGCTGCGCCACGAAGGCGCGGACAGCCACCGCTCACGCCCTACGCCAGCTGCGACAGCTTAGGAAACAACTCTGGCCGCGGACGCGGGCGAGGGGGGCGAGGTGGTCGTGACCGGGGCGGGCGGAACGGTGCCGCCCGGCCTCCCCAGGGGTGGAGCCACTCCGCCGATGCGGCTCGCGAGTTCATGGTGCACATGCACCATGATCCCTGCACCTGGCTCCAGCTCCCCGATGCGTTCACGGGGAGATGGCAAAGCACGCGCCGCTGGCCTATGGCTGTAGCCGGACGACTGCTGCAATGGGTCCTCCTGTGTGGTGATGGACTTCACACCTTCAGGTTTCATGTTCCCAAGGCGGGGGTGGAAGTCATTCGCCCTCGCCCCGGGATTGAAGGAAGGGCACACCCTCTAATTCAAGTACGACGGGGCCGCCACGCTCTTCATGAAAATCTTCAGGACCGTCGGTTGTTGCCTGGGCTGTTGCATGGAGAGCTACAGCAGCGGCTCCTCCGATGGCGGCAGCGGCTGCAGTAGCAGGACCTCCTCCGGGGGAAGCGAAAGCGAGACGACTCCCCCCACCCCAGCATCAAGAAGGAGCACTCTGACTAAGCGCATGCAACGCTCGAGTTGGTTCCCCGAGGAGCGGCGAACTTCGCGAGGAGGTTTCCTTTGTTTTCTTTGCCACACTGGTTAGGTCAGACGCTCTCTAGGTGGAAGCTGCCGAGCCTAACTAGAGGGAAGTACTGGGCATGCCTTCCTATGCGGGAGGAAGGCATGCCCCGGTGGCAGGCGCGGCACCCAAGGTGTCACAGGCCGATGCCTTCTTTGCCTCAGGGCAGCTCTTGGGGAGGAACTGCATTTTCTTCATGGGGGCAGCCTCATGAGGCGTGACGTCACCCTCGCTATCAGTGTTCTTGGCCGCCACAACCCGGTAGTCGTGCTCAAGGGAGCAGAGCGCATCTTTTCATCGCAGGCGACAGTGATGGTGCTGCTGCACCTTGGCATCTTGAGGACATTGTAGCCATGGTGGGTTGCCTCCATGAACTTGGCAAGGGCAGGGTATCCCAGGATGGCATTGTGCGAGAGGCCAATGTGGGCCACGTCAAAGTCGATGAGCTCAATGTGGTAATTGTCGAGAGCGTCAAAGATGACTGGGAGGCAAACCTGCCTCATGGGAGTGGTGGAACCATCGGGCACCCCAGAGAATGGTCTGCTTAGCATGAGCTGGTCATAAGGCACTTGAAGCCCCTCGAAGGTTTCGATAAAGAGGACGTTGAGGCTGGCGCCGCCGTCAGTGAGGGTCTTGGTGACAGAGACGTTGCTGATGGTGGGCGTGAACAGCATGGGGAGCACGCTAGAGGTGGTTCAACACCTGAGGTGGTCCTTGGAGTCGAAGGTGATGGCGTACTGTGACCACTTGAGGGGACACACAGCCTCAAGCCTCGGGAGGGCAGCGTTCACCTCCCGAGAGAACTGCTTCAAGAGGTGGTTGGACGCGGGGGCTTGATCTCCTCCGAGGATGCAGGCTACCACGCGAGGTTCCTGGTAGCTGTCAGATTTCGGGTTCCGGCAAAACCCTTGAGGTTAGAACGCTGGGGTGCGCACGAAGATCTCTCCTCTCCCAAGATCTCACACTCCACGATCACACGGACTAGCTCGCCGAACCCAAAGAACACGAGGACACAAGATTTATACTGGTTCGGGCCACCGTTGTGGTGTAATACCCTACTCCAGTGTGGTGGTGGTGGATTGCCTCTTGGGTTGAGGATGAACTGAACAAGGAAAGAACAGCCTCCTAAGGAGAGGTGTTCTCGTGCTTGGTGAGCTGGTGTGCGGGTGAGGATTGCTCAAGATGACTTGCCTCCTACGATGATGACTAGTCCTATTTATAGAGGCCCTTGTCCTCTTCCCAAATATTGAGCGGGAAGGGATGCCACAACGGCCGAATCTGAAGGGGGACAGCTGGTACAGCTTATCCTGACAAAAGTAGTCTTCGCCTGCCAAAGGCTCTGGTGGTGACG
This sequence comes from Triticum aestivum, assembly GCF_018294505.1. Lineage (NCBI taxonomy): Eukaryota > Viridiplantae > Streptophyta > Magnoliopsida > Poales > Poaceae > Triticum > Triticum aestivum. The sequence goes on along the minus strand of NC_057814.1, from coordinate 287,858,871 downwards.
CCGTCTTGGGCTCCACGGTGACCTCCGTCCTGCCGTTCTGCTGGTCTTGGTCTTGTTGCATCGATATAGAAACCTTTACCTGATGCCTCGGTACTCTTCGCCTGCACTTGCCCCCTTAGCACCAAAGAGGAAACGAGGACACTTTGCGCGCTGGCGCCCGCCTGGCCTTGATCGTCATGGCTTATGTCACGGGAAACGTCGCGACGTGCCCCCTTGCCTTGATCTCTCCGCCCCTCACGAGCCAGCCTTGTGAGGCTGCTCCCGAAGAGGTGTTGTGTCGTCTGCCTCGCGAGGCTTGGCGCTTCGCGAGGGTCTTGAGTGCTTGCTGGTGAAGATGGGCCGTACGAGCCCGCTTGTGGAGCCACGCTGTGGGCCGCAGGCAGGCCAGTCTGGGGACCCCATTCCCAGAACGCCGATAGTAACCCCCGGGCCCAAGGCGTGCTCGGACTTGGCTTCGAGGCAAAGCCAAAGGGCATGTGCAGAGCGCCGTGGGCCCCAGTAGCCTACGGTCTTGGTCGTCGCGTGGCGGTTGATTGGACGTGGGCGTCTCCGCTTCCCCACGCTGCCTCGGCAACTGCCCGACTGACAAAAGGCTGGCGTGGGCAACGTTTGCCTTCATCGTTTCCTTCCGCCTTGCTCCAGATCCCCTTTCTCGCCCCTTGCTTCCGAAATTCCCAGATCTGCTCCCATCCCCTTCCGAATCAGTGACAAAAGGTGCCCCGAAAGGTCAAGGCTTCTTTGCCGCCCGCCTGGTATGAGCCGGCCCTGGATGCGCCCAATGTCTCGGAGAAGAACCTCGCCGTCACGCGCCTATTGACGGTGGGAGAGAACAATGAGAGGGGGAAGACCAAGCTCCGGGCTGGCTCTACCGTGCCGGAGCCCGAGGGAAGCACCTTCTTCCCCTTCTTCATGAGCAGCATCGTCGCGGGGCTGGTTCCCCCCTTCTCCGACTTCTTCTATGAGGTCCTTGGCCATTACGGGCTACAAGCGCTGCACCTTCATCCCAACTCTGTTCTCCTTCTGTCGATCTTCGCCTTCTACTGCGAGGCGTACCTCGGCGTGATGCCGTCTGTGGCTCTGCTGCACCACTTCTTCTTCCTTCGCATCAACGATGGTCGTACCTCTGGGTGCGCCAACTTCATCGCGGACGGCAAGGCCAACTCGATCTCGAAGGCCAGGAAGAAGGGCGATGGCTTCAGGGGCAAATGGGTCATGATGGACACCAAGTGCGTCCAACCACGCTTGGTGCTGCCAACAGAGCCCCAGTCTGATGCGGGGTGGTCTTGTGTGAAGCTCACTGACGACTGGGCGGCGCCGGTGTTGGAGAAGATGAACGCCGACCTAAAGCCGGGCAACACTAGGGCAGCGAAGGTGACAGGGGCCATGCTCCTGAGGGAATTCCTGATGCTGCGCGTGGCCTCGCTTCAGGCGCGTACGCGCCCCTTGTGGAGGCTTGGGGGAGAAGAGGACAAGCTTCGCTTGAGCCCGGCAGCCCTGCCTGCCAAAGAGTTGGCCGTGGCTCTCCGCCTCCTGGTCGAGGACGACCAGGAATACCCGTCGAGCGCCTTCGTTCCCTTGTTCCTCCGCAAGGACGGGGCGCAGGTTGCGGCCGCCATGCCCACCTTTGATGGGCGCGGACTGGTGCCGCCAGCGCCTCCTGCTGTCTTGGCTGCGGCGGCGCCGGTGGACTTGTCCTCTGACGACTCTCACTAGGATGAGGAAGAGGAGGACGACGAGGAGCACGACTCGGAGGCAACCCCCGAGGGGATGGGGGATATTTCCCCCTTGCGCAAGGCCGACATCCTTCGCACCCTTCCTGACGACGATGACACCGACACCCGCCAAGAGAAGCGAGAGCCGCCCGTGGTCCCGACGAGGGGCCGGTCGACGCTGATCTCCCAAGATGCTGCTTCCGTTCTAACGACACCTAGAGCTGCTTCCGGACCACCTGCTGCTTCTTCTGCTCCTGGGGCCCGTGCGCCCACGCCCCGGGCTGGGAGGCTCTCGGGCTTCAAGCTTAGCAAGAGGAAGGTGGACTACACCGCGGTGGAGCAGTAAGTGCTCTTGCCTTGTTTCATTCTTGCTTCCACTGCTTGACCTTGACGCTTCCCGGTTGCGCGACCAGGCCACCGCCTGCGGCGAAGAAGAGGAAGGAGGAGGCGGTGGTGCCACTCGAGACCAGTGCGCATGCTCCAGCTGCGTCTCCCTCCATGGAGAAGGGCAGCGCTGGTGCCCATGTCTCTCCGGCTCTGCCGTCCTCGCGAGTCCTGGGGAAGAATCCTTAGGAGGAGTCAGCCCCCGTGGCCCCACTGGCTCCGGAGGCACCGATGTCCGGCTCGGCTGCCGAGGTCTCCAAGGCTCAGGAGCCCCCAGTCTCCCAGGTTGTGGTGACGATACCTTCTCCTTCTCCTCCTGCTGCGCCGCTGATTCCAGGTCCTTCTGCTTCTCCTGATATCTTGGAGCGCGCCCTTTTGGAGATGGCCCAGCTGCGAGAAGATCTCCAGAGTGCCGACTCCCACCTGGTAACCAGGCGCCTGGAGCTGGTCTCTGGCTGGCTTCATTCTGACGTGTCTGTTCGAGCGACGCTGAGCCAGGCCGCAGCAGCGTCCGAGAAGGAGAAGCAGGACACCGCCCAAGCTGCAGCTGCTCGTGAAGTGGCGCTGAAGGATGCCGAAGCCGCCCAGGATCGCTACCGGGGGGCTGGAGGCCGAGCTGAAGGCCCTGCGCGACAAGCGCGCGGAAGAGGTTCGTGGCCGCGAGGCGGAGGAGGAGAAGATGAAGGCCTGGGAAGACGCCATCAAGGATCGCGACGCCGAGCTGGGAGAGTTGGCGAAGGCGCAGGCCGCGGAACGCAGCCGGCTGGAGGAGCTGGAGCAGAAGGTGGAGGCGGAGAAAGCCAGTCTTGACGCCAAGGAAAACGTCCTGGCCGAGGACCGCGCAGCCTTCACGCTTCTCGAGGAGAGGTCCCGCGTGGCACTGAAGGCACTGTACGAGAAGGGCTTGGAGAGGCCGCTGACCACCGACGAGGATGGCCCCGCCCAGCTGCTTCCCTACTTGGTTGACGCGCTTGAGGAGGTTGTGAGCGGCATCGGTCCCATGGCCGAGGAAGAAGCATGCATTCTTTCCTCAGCTGCGCTGACGCATGTCTTTAGCCACCTCCATCTACGCGATCCCGCTGCCCGCCTGGACGAGCTGCTAGAGCCTGTGGACGACGAGCATTGTGCAGCCGCTGCCACAGCTGTGAAGGGTCAGGTGGAGGCCCTGCTGAAGAAGTTCCGCACCTTCGCTCTCGCGCCTCTGACCTGTGGTGCTCCTGATCCTGCAGCCCCGACCGGTGGTACAGGTGAGGGCGACGCCATCTAGGAAGGAGCACCCCTTGCGGGTGATGGCGATGCCCAAGGGTGACCTGCTCACGGCTGCTTTTCTGTTTTACTCCTGCAACATGCATCATGCCTCGTGGAGGCGTTTAAACTTGTGTTTGATATTTGGGAGAACAATATGTTTTGTAATATTTGCTTTGAGGTTTTATGATTTTCTTCCTATTTTCTTTACGTCCTATGTCACGACCCCGATTCTAGGTCACACTGATCTAGCCTGTAACACCTCATATCACTTTGCGGCCTCACGCACGGCACTCCCACGGGTGTCGCCTTACCATAGCCCAGGACCGTTTGCGCCTTCTGGCTCACGTATATGATAGTGCCGCTAGCATCCATATGATAGAGAACCCGGGCCGACATGGCTAGTCGTGAACCCAAAGCGGCACTAACGTATGGGGATAGGCATACATGAATCAAGATCGAACGTGTCGGTCAGCAGCGTGTGAATCCGGGCTGTAGCACTGGGCTAACAGGACTCCGGGAACCCGGGCTGTAGAAGGCTAGGCAGGACTCCGGATGTCACCGCGTGACATTTCCCCGAGGGACAGACACAGAAACAAAATGAAACACATGCCGGCCGGTCAAGTGTCCGGAGCAGTAGTGCTGGGCTAGCAGGACTCCGGTGAACCGGGCTATAGCGGACTACTATGGCTCATGGAAGCACTAGACTACATTTCCCCATAAGAGAGGCTGCCAAGGATAAACAACTAGATTGTCGGATCCCACACATACCAAGCATTTCAATCATACACACAATACGCTCGATATGTGTAAATACAACATGGCATCACAACAAAACTCTACAACTCCAAGTACTTTATTTAAAAGGCTCCGGAGAGCCATACATAACATGTTCATACAGATAGGGGTCACATGACCCGACACTCAAGTCATACAAACATACAAGCACATGCGGAAGCAAACTTGTCTGGGTACAGACACTAGAAAGAAAGAAGGCTTGACGAAGCCCATCTATCTACGTAGGCCCTTCACAAGCTCAGATCACCACCTGGGTGGCAAGTCACTCGTCAACGTCGAGATCTACATAGAACCCATCGGAAGGGGCGGTGTTGTCGTCTGAAAACAGTAATTGAAGCAACATGAGTACAAAGGTACTCAGCAAGTCTTACAACAGATCCTACTATACATGTACATTCTCAAGAAGGTAGTGGAGTTATTGCAGCAAGCCAGCTTTGACTCTTGGCTAAGCTACCCTACGAGACACCACTTGTAAAATAGTTTTCGCACACGAGTCCACTAATCACCATCTCAATACTCCACCGTGGATCCTCCCTCGTCATCCTACGAAAGAGCCATCCGCGGTACTCACACTTATCTTGAGGCTTTTAGTAGTATCCATTTACTTGTCTATGAACTGCATAAGCGACCAAGTAGTCCTTTACCGCGGACGCGGCTATTCGAATAGTTTTATACCCTGCAGGGGTGTACTTCGTCACACACGCTCTCACCACTTACCGTCGTTACACGACATGTACTCGGCAACCTTCAAGCGGAAGCCCAACGTGGGTGTCGGCCACAGCCTACCTAAACACTCAAGTCTCTAGTCCAGGTTTATCGCCTATTCAGGTTCCATCCGCAGGGAGTCCGGCCGAGGTTTCCACATACGGCCCCAAACGATGTGTGCAGGGTTCCCGGGACACCAAACGGGCGACTCAGTAGACCGTGCCACGAGCCTACCGCATCACATCCCACCCCTCGGGTCAGCGCTGTCCATGACCTCCAGCTTACTACAAACACCAGAAACTACGTGCAACTCCTGGACAGAGGACAAGGGTGATTAAGAAGCCGAGGGGGTCCATTGGTTTCGGCCCCAATGCGTGGTAGTAGCTGAATCTTAAATCACGCATACAGATCTCAGTTCTTAGGGACGGTCTCAATGAAACAACCCACCATGTACTCCTACATGGCTTCTCAACGATACCTTTACCAAAACATATTCAACACCTCACTCTCATTACCGACACATGCTTTCACTCTAGTTCATCACCCTGATGAGCCAGACCTGACACGACTCTAAGCGTAGCAAGCATAGCATTGTAGGAACACAACATGGCTCAACCAACTCCTACACATGCTAGTGGGTTTCATCTAGTTACTGTGGCAATGACAGGTCATGCAAAGGAAAGTGGGTTCAACTACCGCAACACACAGCAGTTTGAATCGCGTTGTCTTAATGCAGTAAACGAGAGCAGAAGTGAGAAGATGGGTTTGTATCGAAATGATCAATGGGTTGCTTGCCTGACGGAGTGGTGGTGGAATACTGCCCTTCGGTTGGATACTCGTGAATATCCTCGGAGGCAGAACCTACCACGAAGAACACATCGAAGCACAATCAACACCAAGAAAAATGCAACAATATGATGCATGCATGAGACATGGCAAAATGAATGTATTGGGCTAATGCAACTAAGACCAGATGGGTTTGGACCATTTTGAATCAAAGATTCAAATTCCAAGCTCATAGGTGGCCCTTATTAGTGCTTTATCTTGTTCTGCATTAAACAGCAGGTTAATTTGCTTAAACATGCATGAAACAAGTACAGACGGATAGATTGGATTTTTCTGATCATTTTTCATATATAAATCTTTTCATTCTGAGCTATAGATTATTTTCTATGATTTTTTGAAGTTTGTGATATTTTCTGGAATTTCCTGTATAGAAATAATTCCTGTAATTAAATTGTTTATTACGTCAGCAGTGTGTCATGATGACGTCAGCGGGGTCATCCAGGTCAAACCTGACGTGTGGGTCACCTGTGTCAGTGTCACTGTTAGTTAATTAAACTAATTTAGAATTAATTTAAATCTAACCCAGGTTAATTAGCAGGCGGGCCCCACTGTCAGTGACTCTGGGGAGTCAAACCCGTGGTCAAACCACGCTGACTCGCCGGCGTTTAGCCGCCGGCAACGTCCAGACGCGGCGGAGGCTGCGGGATTCCTCCTCCGGCGACCAAAGGGGCGGCGGAGGGCACCTACGCGTAGCTGGGAGCAACCCGCGTCGATTGGTGGTGGAGGTGAAGCTCGAGGTCGCCGGAAATGACGCCGGCGACGAGCTGTGCGTCTTCCGGGGTACAGGTGAGGTCGAACCCGTCGTTGTGGTGCTCTTGGAGGCTCAAGGCCAGGTCCTACGTGGCCTACGTGACGAGGTGAACTCGTTGGGCATGGTGGCGTGCCTGTTGGGTGGCCGGAGCATCGTCGGCGACGAGCTCGGCGACGGCGCGTGCGGTGCTACTTGTTGCGGTCGAGGCAGAGGGCGGCAGCAAGAACGAGAGGAAGGGGAAGGGGCAGAAGCTCACGGCAAAGATGATGAGCTTGGTGGCGTTGTCGGGGACGAACTGCTGCGGCGGTGACGGCGAAGGGGATTTCCGGCGGTGGGCGGTGAAGGCGAGGTCGGAGCAGTGGCTTCGGGGCAAGCGAGCGCTCGGGGCCCGGCCTGCTCAAAGGAGAAGACGACGGCAGAGCTGCTGGACACGGTCAGGTGACGCGGAGACGGCAGTGGCTACGGCTTCGTCGGCGAGGTGGCAGCGGCTGCGTCGGCCATGGTGGAGGGAGGCGAGGGACAGGCGATGGGGGAGAAAGGAAGTGTCCAGGGGCTCGGGGGCGCCACGTGGAGGTCATCCAGCTCGTCCACGTGCGAAGCGGCAAGCAGGTGGCGCCGTGGCGAGCTCGCGCACGCCGGCGGCACATCTCTGCCTGCTCTGGCAGGAGGAAGCAGCTGACTGGCGCGGCCAGCACAGTGCTGGGCCGGCCAGTGGGCTGCCAGGTAAGATTCTCTCCCTCTCTTTATTCTGTTTTGTTTTTCCTATTATTTTCTGTAAGTGTAGGGCTTTATTAAAAATACTAAAACGTTTCCAAAAATCCTGCAAATAATTGTGGGCTCTGTTGGGATTATTCCTAACAGCCCTCACTTAAATCCAGATTTATTTGGGCATTTGAATTATTCTATAGCATTTAAATGCCCAAATGCAAATAGATGAGAATTAGTCCAGTGACCTTATGTGTCCTAGAAACTTGTGAACCCATTTTGTCAGAAGTCCTAACCCAAGACAAAAAGGGAGGACTTTTTAGAAGGGCATTTCAGGTTCATTGAAAATAATTTTACTAAACCCTAGTTTTTTTCAGAGGGGGTGCTGGGGTTTCTGTCATCCCCATTTCAAGTTTCTAGAAAAAGTAAAGATGATGCAACACTCTAATGCATGAAATAGCTAGGATGTGACATCCTACGTCGGCAGAGCCCGGCCCCGCGCATACCTCAGCCGCCGTTGGATCGTCCGGAGGCTAGGACGAGACCAAGGGGTGAGGGGCTACGTGACCAGTTAGGCTCCTGAGTCGCGATGCTCAGGAGTCCCCCTTGACGCACAAACAGCTTATAGGAAGGGGACGCAGGAGTAGGTTTATTGTTCTACGTCGGCAGGGCCCGGCCCCGCGCATACCTCAACCGCCGTTGGGCCGACCGGAGACCAGGACAGAACCAAGGAGTGAGGGGCTACGTGACCAGTTAGGCTCCTGAGTCGCAATGCTCAGGAGTCCCCCTTGACGTGCAAACAACCTTCATACCTTTGTCCTCGCCGAGGCTCGGCTCGGGAGGGCGCACGACGACCAGGTCCGAGGGACCTAGCTGGGTGGCGTACGCCTGGGCGTGACCCAGGCGCAGCCCCCATGCCCAGCCCCCTCGCATGGCTCTCCCGAGGGGAGGCGTTGCGGTGAGGCCGGACACTGAGCTCATGGGCTCCCTGAAGTTGATACGGCCGTGGGGCCGGCCTGAGTTGTTTATCACCAGCACGGAGGATAGCGCTTCCGCACTTGCACGGGCGTAGCCGCTCCTCGGCAGTGTCGACGGCCAGTGCGAAGCATGGTGCTTCCATTGGTGCGTGGGAGGGGACTCCCTACTGCGGAGAGCCCCCGGGGCGTGTATAGCCCTGCCCTGACACGTGGCTTGCACGGCAGGGCTAGACGAGGTGTGTCTAGGCACTCGTGAGCCAGCGCGGGACTCACGAGGCCCTACCTCAAGGCGGGTTGCGCCTGGTCTCTCTTCTTGATGACTGTGGTGGCCCTGCGAGGTGGCTAGACAACCTGCGCCGAACGAATCTCCTAAGGCATGGACGGGCCAAGCACCAACGACCCCAGGAGGTGACGTGAACGGGGCTGGCCCGCTAGACAGAGCTCAGCCGTTGGGTTTATCGACGCTGTAGGGACCGGCCCGAGCACAGACGTCGTGCCTAGCCTCCTCATGCGAAGGATCCTGAAGAAAGGCGCTCGGCGCGCAGCTCCCATGGCGGGTGATAATTAAGTAGGTGATAGCCATAGATAGATCATGCATGGAAAGCGAACTGACTTAGGTAAATGCATGAACGATTCATGCCACTAGGTTGGACCCGAGCGGCTTGGGGATGATGCAGCCCGTGGGGCGCCCCCAGCAAGGTAAGCTAAAGATGTAAGGGAATGCATGCCACAGGGACGGACCCACGCGGCCTGGGAATGATGCAGCCCGAAGGGCGCTCCCAGCTAAATGAACTTGGAAAATGTCACCTGGTTCCATCATAGAAGGGGCGTCGGGGTGAGGGAGTCATGGACTAAGGGGTCCTCGGGCGTCCGACCAGTTATTCATTGGGCCGGACTAAGGAGCTATGAAGATACGAAGGCCGAAGACTATACTCGTGTCCGGATTGGACTTTCCTTGGCGTGGAAGGCAAGCTAGGCGACCAGCTGTGAAGATTCCTTCTTATGTAACCGACTCCATGTAACCCTAGGTCTCCCCGGTGTCTATATAAACGGGAGAGCATAGTCCGGATAGGACATTCATTACCATATACACATAGGATAGACTTCTAGGGTTTAGCCATTACGATCTCGTGGTAGATCAACTCTTGTAACACTCATATTCGTCAAGATCAATTAAGCAGGAAGTAGGGTATTACCTCCATAGAGGGGGCCTGAACCTGGGTAAACATCCTGTCCCCCGTCTCCTGTTACCATCGATCCTAGACGCACAGTTCGGGACCCCCTACCCGAGATCCACCGGTTTTGACACCGACATTGGTGCTTTCATTGAGAGTTCCACTGTGCCATCGGCAAAGGATTCGATGGCCCCTTCGATCGTCAGTAATGGCTTCATTCAGGGAGAAACCTTCCTCCCCGGACAAACCTTTGTGTTCGGCGACTTCGTACTATGGGCCAACTCGCTTGGCCATCTGGAGCAGGTCGATAGTCATGCCCCTGGCCATCAGGTCAGATCTGGAAGCTTGAACAGCGTCGCGGATACTCGATCTCCGATGGATTCAAGACTGCAGCAGTCGCCCCCCTCTCTCCGATGAACATGACTTAAATTTGTCATCGGATCACACCCAGGAGATGGATCCTGCTGCAACGACCCCAGAACCGAAGTAGATCGCGCCCTTTGAGGCCACAAGGTCCACGGCATTGGAGCCGCACACGGACTTGACATCCTGCAATACTTCCGTCAATGGAACTCTGGACTCGTTTTTGGCTACACATTATAGATCAGGCGCGCCTGCGGACACCGAGCTGGATCGGTTATCGATTTTTGAAATTGGCGCCGCAGACTTCTTCTAGCACTCACCTTTTGGTGACATGCTAAATTCCTACAAGAACTTATCCTTGGAGGAGGACTCACAGCCGAACTATGTTCGGGTCGAGCTAGAGACGGATGACGAGGAATTTTGCTTCCCACCCGCCACCCACTTCATAGCCACTGTCGATGACTTAACCGACGTGCTTGACTATGGCTCCGAAGACATCGACGGTATGGAGGACGATGCCGATATGGAGCAACGCCAAGACCCGCCATTCACCGGACGTTGGACGGCTACCTCTTCGTATGACGTGTACATGGTTGATACACCCAAAGGATCTGGCGACGACAACGAAGAGCCAGATGTGAATAAAACCTCTGAGACGCAGTCCAAGCGCCGACGCCCCAAGCGCCATTCTAAGCCTCGCCGCCCAAAAGATAGCAATACTGGCACCGGAGAAAATAGTACTCCGGGCGACGCCGAAAACAACGAAGACGCTGTCGGAGCTACATCCGAACAGGTGGAACACGACAACGGGCAAGACAACCCTTATGAACAGGCCATAGAAGATGACTCGGAGGATGATAGTTACCGTCCACCCTCCGAGGAGGAGACAAGCCTCGGCAACAAAGACTTCATCGTGCCAGAAGATCCTCTGGAGCAGGAGTGCTTTAAGCTTCAGCTCATAGCCACTTCAAAGAGCCTGAAAAAGAAATAGCAGCAACTTCAAGCCGAACAAGATCTGCTCGTCGACAGATGGACTGATGTCCTGACGGCTGAAGAATACGGCCCCAGGCGCCCAGCCAAGAGCTACCCGAATCGCAGACTGCTACCTCAATTCGATGAGGAAGCACCGGAGCGAATTCTCCCTCGCATAATGCGAAACGACCACCACGCGGTCGGGACAGCGTGGCCAACCGGCCACCCCGTGGCCGGGATAAAGCGGCAACTCAGGCCGAACAGCAGCCTGCCCCACCGCCTCGTAAAAAATAGAGACGGAAGAGTTCGGGGTCACACATACGACCTCCGGCAGATCCTGGACGATAGAGCAGGACATACATGATCGATCTACGGATCACGAGGGCGCGCCTCGAGGCACGACGACGGCTACCTATTCGGACGTGATAAGTCTAACCACGCCCGGGCCGAATACTGCAGACGGACTCCATCAGGCACCGCACACCCTCTCTGCTTCACAGATGAAGTACTGGATCACGAATTCCCCGAGGGGTTCAAGCCCGTCAATATCGAATCATACGACGGCACAACCGATCCCGCAGTATGGATCGAGGATTTCATTCACCATATCCATATGGCTCGAGGAGATGACCTCCACGCCATTAAATACCTCCCACTAAAGATCAAAGTGTCAGCTCGGCACTGGCTTAACAGCCTGCCTGAAAATTCTATCGGTAGCTGGGAGGACATGGAAGAAGCTTTCCTGGACAACTTCCAAGGAACCTATGTCCGGCCACCAGACGCCGATGACTTAAGCCACATAGTTCAACAACCTGGAGAATCAGCCAGAAAATTCTGGACTAGGTTCCTAACCAAAAAGAACCAGATCGTTGACTGTCCGGATGCCAAGGCCTTAGCAACCTTCAAACACAGCATCCGTGACGAATGGCTAGCACGCCACCTCGGCCAAGAAAAGCCGAAGTTCATGGAAGCCCTCACGGCACTCATGACCTGCTTTTGCGCGGGAGAGGACAATTGGCTGGCCTGTAGTAACAACACAACCAGCGAGACAGGCCCCTCCGAGGCCAAGAATAGCACTAGCAAGCTCCGGCGCAATAGACACAAACGCCGAAGCAATGGAAACAACACCGATGACACCACGGTCAACGCCGGATTCACTGGCTCCAAGTCCGGCCAACGGAAAAAGCCCTACAAAAGGAACAATGAAGGACCTTCCAGCCTGGACGGCATACTCGACCGTCCGTGCCAGATACACGGCACCCCGGATAAGCAAGCTAATCATACCAACAGAGATTGTTGGGTTTTCAAGCAGGCTGGCAAGTTAAATGCCGAAAACAAGGAAAAGGGATCACAAAGTGAGGACGAGGATGAAGAGCCCGGACAGCCGAACACTAGGGGGCAGAAGAAATTTCCCCCTCAAGTCAAAACGGTGAACATGATATACGCTACGCACATCCCCAAAGGGAGCGTAAGCGAGCACTTAGGGACGTCTACGTGGTAGAGCCAGTCGCCCCAAAATTCAATCCGTTGTCATCATTCCCGATCGCCTTCGATCGCCGGGATCACCCAACTAGTATCCGCCATGCCGGTTCAGCCGCACTAGTCCTCGACCCAATTATTGACGTGTTTCACCTAACACGAGTCCTGATGGACGGTGGTAGCAGCCTCAACCTGCTTTATCAGGACACAGTGCGGAAGATGGGCATTAACCCCTCGCGAATCAAACCAACAAAGACTCTTTTACTTTAAAGGAGTCATACCAGGCGTAGAGGCCCACTGTACGGGCTCAATCACGCTGGAGGTGGTCTTCGGTTCTCCGGACAACTTCCGAAGCGATGAGTTAATCTTCCATATCGTCCCCTTCCGCAGCGGCTATCACGCACTGCTCGGACGAACCGAATTTGCTAGATTCAATGCAGTGCCACACTATGCTTATCTCAATCTCAAGATGCCCGGTCCACGTGGCGTCATAACAGTCAATGGAAATATAGAACGCTCCCTCCGGACAGATGAGCACACCACCGCCCTAGAAGCAGAAGTACAGAGCGGCCTTCCCAAGCAGCACCATAGTACGGCTGTCGAGCCCTCGGACATCATTAAGAGGTTCCAGACTTCACTACAACAGGACGACGCGGCTCGTGAAGAGCTCGACTAGCAATTCGGCCTCCGTCCTAGTTCTAATGAGGTAGTGGCATTCGTACCACGCATACACAATTACGCACTCAAAATTCCATGGGCATCGACGGAGGCACAAGATAACCCGGGATCTACAGTTCGGCCAGACAGATCCCGGACACACGTACTTTTACCTTTTTCTTGTTTCAGGTTGCTTTTTCCACGGGCCTGATCGCGAGTCCTTTGGAAGGATTGGCATACAGCGGAGGCAGGCAGCACAGGTGTGTAGGGTAACCTTTATACGTTCATCTTGACGGTATTCATACTTATTTCTCAGGACCCGCACGCTGCGCCCTACTGATTCCGGCATGTTAAATAGCCCGGATACTTTTCGCACCATCTGTACAAGATACGCCTTGACGTATCCATTCAGTTATAATAAAAATGGTTCGTGGCCCAGCTTCTGTGGTTTTTGCTTCTTACTTCGTTTTATTTCGATCTGCTTATTTGCCGCATCGATACTCTTCTGTACGTTTCATATTCGCTAGGGGCTACTTATCGCCCCACAATACGGCAGCAAAGTCCGAACAATTCTTATACAAAAGTTCGGCACCCCGAATTTAGCATTATATGCATTGGCTCCGAATCATGTCTTAGGTTAATAGTTGGGTTGCCCGGCTCCTGTGCTTGCTACCCTACGTTCCGCTCCATCGGCTATGGTAGTAAAGGGAGAACTACTGCGATTGTGCCCTGGCCTTGACCGGATGAGCACCTCGGTAGAGAAAGCCGAAAACTGACTGTCATGATACGGCAAGAGCCGGTCAGCTGTTCGAGGGTTACAAAATCGTTGGAGATTTTTTCCGCGTCATGCGAAGGATCGGCACTTCCCGATCGGATGCTGACAGCACCCTGGCCTGGACCAGGGGCCGCACACTTGCTTAATTATAAAACTCCTATGGCTAAGTGAGGGCTTTCAAGCCGTACAGTCTGATTGCCTTGTTCGTTGCGCTAAACAACTCCTCCAAAGGACCATATAATTTGATCAAGATTTTTTAGAATCCATCCCGAACACCTCCATACTACCTACGTGAGGGCAGAAGCCGACGACTGGCTGACCCTCAGATTACAAATAACACGGCCGCACATGAGGAAACAATTCAAAGCATAATAAAATTATTTTACAAACACCAGCTTTGTTCCCATAATACAAGGCAAAGGCAACATGAATACATTTATTCAAATACAATGTCCTAGGAACATTGTGCCGCCACAAGTCGAGACCCCTCTACGACATCCGCGAAATATCGCTCGAGTGTGCGGTGCTCCTTGCCCTTCGGCGGCCCGCTGGCAACTTCCACAACTTTCATCTTCGCCCACCACATTTTGTAGCGAGCGAAGGCCATACAGGCACCTTCAATACAGGCGGAGCGCTTGATGACGTCCAGCCGCGGACAGGCCTCCACCAGACGCCTGACGAGTCCGAAGTAGCTGTCGGGCATAGCTTCGGCTGGCCATGGCCGGATTGTCAAATCCTTCATGGCTAGTTCGGCCACCGTGTGCAGCTCCACCAGCTGCTTTAGCTGATCGGTGAAGGACACGGGATGCTCTAGCGTTGCGTACTGCGACCAGAATAGCTTCTCCGTAGAAGCTCCTCCTTTAGCTCGGTAGAACTCTGCAGCGTCTGATACGCTGCGTGGTAGATCCACAAAAGCTCCTGGGGAACTCCGAACCCGGGTTAGTAAAAGGTATTGCTTCTCCGCATACTTGCTTTGCATCCTAAATGCCTTACCCGCCGTGATCTTCTTGGCCTCCTGGATCTCCTGGAGGGCGGCCTGGGCCTCATTCCGTGCGGTCTCCGCACTCTGACGAGCCTTGGTGAGCTCGACCTCTTGAGCCGACGCATCATTCTCCAAGGTCTCACATTTTTTCACCGCATCCTGGAGCTCCTGCTGGATTTCCTTGTGTCGGTGTCAAAACCGGCGGATCTCGGGTAGGGGGTCCCGAACAGTGCGTCTAAGGCGGATGGTAACAGGAGGCGGGGGACACGATATTTACCCAGGTTCGGGCCCTCTCGATTGAGGTAATACCCTACTTCCTGCTTGATTGATCTTGATGATATGAGTATTACAAGAGTCGATCTACCACGAGATCGTAGAGGCTAAACCCTAGAAGCTAGCCTAAGGTATGATTGTTGTTGTCCTACGGACTAAACCCTCCGGTTTATATAGACACCGGAGGGGGCTAGGGTTACACAGAGTCGGTTACAAGGGAGGAGATCTACATATCCGTATTGCCAAGCTTGCCTTCCACGCCATGGAGAGTCCCATCCGGACACGGGACGGAATCTTCAATCTTGTATCTTCATAGTCCAACAGTCCGGCTAAAGGATATAGTCCGGCTGTCCGAGGATCCCCTAATCCAGGACTCCCTCAGTAGCCCCTGAACCAGGCTTCAATGATGATGAGTCCGGCACGGAGATTGTCATCGGCATTGCAAGGCGGGTTCCTCCTCTGAATATTCCATAGAAGATTTTGAACACAAGGATAGTGTCCGGCTCTGCAAAACAAATTCCACGTACCACCATAGAGAGAATAATATTTCCACAAATCTGATCTGCTGACACATTCGGCAGCATGACATCACTCCATGGCCCGGTCATTATACGAACCGTTTTTCTCAACCAGCTACTGCACATATTGCGAGGCAGTTTTCTTGGCACGTCTTGTCGAAGCAGAGATCATGTCCCCCTTATCACGGGATTCTCATCAATACGAGTGTGGTAACCCAGCCGCGCCATCAATTACGGCGCTTGGGGAATTAGTGGTTTTACCAGGAAAGTGGGGAGGCGCAGTACGCCTGCTGCCTTTATAAGGGGATAAGGACACCCTTTCGCACCCATGGTTTCTTCTTCCCGATCCATTCCCCTCCGCCCAAGCTCCAGCGCCCAAACTTTCATCTTCTCTGACCACCAAGGCCTTCCGAAAATGTCTGGATCCGGAGCAGGAGGCAAATGGATGGCCTCTACCGTCCAGGAGAATGATATCAAAAAGCTTCGGGAGGCCGGGTATCTGGCCAAGAAAATCAGCCATCGTCTCCCGGCGGTGGGACTGATCGTCCCTACCCCGGAACCCCACGAGAGGGTTGTATTCCTCCCTCACATTGTCCGCGGGCTAGGGTTTCCCCTCCAGCCGTTCGTTCACGGTATGATGTATTATTATGGGATCGATCTTCACGATCTGTCCCCTAACTCCTTCCTCAACATCTCGACATTTATTGTCGTGTGCGAGGATTTTCTCCGCATCTCGCCACATTTTGGCTTATGGCTGAAGATTTTTAATGTGAAGCCCAAGGTAGTGGGTGGCAAGCAAGCCGAGTGCGGGGGTGCTATGGTGAGCAATATGCCCAACGTTACGTGGCCAACAGGCACCTTTAACGATTCCGTCAAGGAGTGGCAACAGCAGTGGTTTTACATCACCGAGCCGTGCGGCACGGAATGGGCCGCGACCCCCGAGTTTCGATCCGGTGCCCCCTGCGGCTTACATCCTGGGTCAAGAAGGGCCTGAACTAGTCCTCGTCCGACGAATTGTCGGTGCTCCAGATGCGCGTTAAATATATGGGAGACAGGAACATTGAACTTGTAAATGTGGTCCAGGTGATGTTAGTTCGCCGGATCTTGCCTTGTCAACACCGGACTTGCAATCTATGGGAATTCGATCCGGCCAAGCACCAAACCTTGCGAGAGATTTTAGGCTCCTCGCACAAGGACATCTGGAAGGTGCTCTTCAAGTCCAGCAAATCATGGCCAGACTCTGCCGAAGACCGCGGGTACCAACTATCCCGCCCTGCAAGTTCGGTAAGTAATCGTGCTTTTTATCTGCATAACCCAAGGGAAGTGCATAATGTGTTTTCTACAACTGTCCTATGGCTGGACGAACAAGGCGGAGAGGATCTATTGTCCGGCCCCGCTGCCCGAAGAACCGGCCGTCCCACTTCTAACGAAGATGCTGGTCCCGGCGCCTTACAAGGTGCCGAAGAAGATGGCCGAAAAGGGGGCCAAGAAGACCCGGGTCGGCCTTCGTCACCACGGCACTTCGGATACAATATCCGAAGGCTCTGATGCCCGTTCCGCCTCTGAAGAGGACGTGGAGGAGGAAGAAGATGAATCCCCTACGGGGGAAGGAAAGAAGAGGACGGCCTCCGCACGCTTGGAGGCCGAGTCGCCCAAAAGGGGAAAAACTCTTCTTCCGGAGGAGTCCACTGCCGCCACCGACAGCGGCCCGGCGTGGGATCCCAGGGCCCAGCCCCTAGTGAACCCGTGAGTATATACAGTCCGAACACGTTTATGCGTCCAGACTCATCATGGCGTAATATTTTAACCCGAGCCACATGTTTTGTAGTCCGACGAGGTCCCGTACCGAACAATCCTCATCAGAGGATTCGCTGAGCTCAGATGCTATGGAAAGCGGGACGCCCCCGAAGGCCCCTTCCTTCAAACAGGTGAATACCACTGAGGCTTCGTCCCAGAGGGACCCCGGCCAAGGAGGAGAGGAAAACACCGTGAAGACGGCGCCTGGAGGTCAAACTTCAGGGACCGAACACATGGGGGAGCAAATTCCCATGGGAGCTGACGGCGGGGGCCATCTTGAATTCGGCTCCCAGCCGGATGTAGTTCCGGAGACCAATACGGCTCCAGAATCAGCCAGGCAGCCTCTCTCAGTTGGAGGGGGCATACCGGTGACCTCTGTCCAACCAGAGGTGTCAGATGCTTTGTTGGTGGCGCTGAAGAGTGCCTCCATCGTCAATGAACACCGTGCCCTTATGGGTGCGGTGATTGAGAAGATTCAGTCTGCTGAAAGTGGACTGAATGGAGCCTGTATCAGCCTTATAAGAGGTTTTGAGGTATGTTTTTCGAAGAGTGTCATGGTATGGATGGTAGCCCCTGATACACTGTTCGGTGAAAGAAGAAACCAAACAGAGGATCAAATTTATGTTCGCAGGAAGACTCATTGAATGACATCTAATTCTCTTCTGTTATAAGCAGGCATCTGTAGCGGCTGCTGCCTCTCATACTGCGGAGATCTCCGGACTGAATCAAAGTCTGGAGCAGGCCGAAGAAGAACTTGGCCAATTGAAAATGCAGTTGGGAGAGAAACAAGGTATGCACAAGTCTTGTTCCCGTTTAGTGCGATCAAACTTCCAGTATGATAAAATATGTTCCCTGATTTTCTCTAGGGATGATGACCGAAGTCGAGGCTCTTAAGAAGGTTGTGCCCAAGGCCGAGGAAAAGGCAGCCGCAGAGCAGGCCCTCCGTGAGAAGTACGCGGCCAGGGTTATTAAAGCTGAGCAGGAGCTGCAAGAGGCCGTGAAGAAATGCGAGACCTTGGAGATGAGTTTAATGGAAAAACAATCCGAACTCACCAAGGCGCATTAGGCCACGAGCGATGCCCGGGGGGAAACCCAAAGCACCCTCCAGGGGATCCAAGAGGCGAGGAAGATCGCGGCGGGTAAGGCTTTTTCCTTGTAAAGCAAGTTTTTGAGGAAAAGATTATGTTTCTAATTTTGAATTCAGATTTCTCCAGGGGTGTTTGCGAAGCTGCCCCGCAGTATATCGGATGCTGCCCAATTCTATCGGGCCGAAGAAAGGAACACTGCAGATAAGCTCTTCTGGTTGCAGTATTTGGCACCGAATTATCCGGTGCCTTTTGCCGATCAGCTGAAACAGTTGATCGAACTGCATAAGGCGGCGGAACTAGCCATGAAGGATTTGATTATCCGGCTATGGCCAGCCGAGCCAATTCCAAGCAGCTACTTCAGGCTCGTGAAGCACCTTGTAAGCGCTTGCCCTCGACTCTACGTCATCAAGCGGTCGGTCTGCATAGAGGGTGCGCGAATGGCCTTCGCCCGCGCAAAGGTGCACTGGGGGAAGATGGATGCTGAGAAGCTGATGACCGAAGTGCCGCCAGAGGGGAAGGAGCACCGCAAGCCCGAATTATATTATGAAAGTGTCCTTAAAGGATCCTACCTTGCAGCGGAGCTATGTGCCAAGGACATTATATTTCCATGAATGCGAGTCATGTCGTCCTTTGTAATGTCTGAACAGGGTTATTTATACTATTTATTTCCTGCTATATAAAAGTTTACCCTCCTGTGCGGCCGTTTTATGTGTTAAACCTAAGAGTTGGCCAGTCGTCGGCTTCTGCCCCCACGTAAGAAGTACGGGGGTGTTCGTGATAAACCTGAGCACTCTTTATCCCAGTTTTGGGTCCTTTGAAGGAGGTGCTCAGCACAACGAACCAGGCAATCGGACTATGGGGATTTATCACTCTCACTTAGCCATAGGAGCTTTAGTAAGGTAGGCGCAGCCCCTGGTGTTCGGAAGACCATACTAGGGGCTCTATAAGCACCTGATCAGAGGAAAAACCGATCCATCGCACGCTGCATTGGTTATGGCATTATGCGGGAGAAATCCTTAAAGATTTTATGACCTCTCGAACAGCTGACTAGCTCTCGCCGTATCATGACAGTCAGTTTTCGGCTTTCTCTACTAAGGTGCTCGTCCGGAAGAACCGGGACACAATCGTAGTAGTTCTCCCAGTGCTACCTTAGCCGATATAGCGGAACGTAAGGTACCAAAACATGGCAGCCGGGCAAACCCAACTATTGTCCCAAGACATGATTCGGAGCTGATGCATATAATGCTATAAGTTCGGGGTGCTGAACTTCCACGAAGGTGTTCGGGCTTTATTGCCGTACTGTGGGTCAAACGAAGCCCCTGGCATGTTTAAAGGCATATAGCGGTGTACGGATGCCACTTGACAAAAGAGTTTTAATAAGAAATGACAGCACAAAAGCATCATACAAATCCACATATTTTATTTGAATAGTACGCCTATGCGTATAAGACAGGTAATAATGGAAAAGAAATATGACTTTGGCACCTGCTGAGACCAGGGAAGAAGAAGCTGCGTGCGGATCCGGAGTATAGTCGGATGGTCATCGCGGGGGACATCTAAGGATTCCCTTGCGCGTTCGGGCTACCTCCATATTGCCCGTCCTGGTCAACGCGAAGGTGAGCCTGCAAACAAAATGTAAGAAATGTTTGTATGCCGGAGAGTAGTTGAGCCGCTGTATGCGGCCTATCTTGGCCTTCCCCGGAGTGTTTAATTGAGCTCTGGATGAGCTGGGCTATGCTGCCGCGAGGTAGTTCGAAGTTCTTTGGCGGTATCCGGGAGCCTGGCCATCGACTCGAGGTTCGGCTGCAAGGTGCTGCTGATTGCTTCTGCTGTTAAGGCAGCGGTGTACTTGTTTCTGCCAAAGCAAAGGTCGGTCTTGCCCTTAACTGTGATGACGCCGCGCGTACCAGGCATCTTGAGCTTACGGTAGGCGTAATGTGGCACCGCGTTAAATCGAGCGAACGCGGTTCGTCCGAGCTGTGCCTGATAATCACTGCGGAAGAGGACGATTTCGAAGGTTAACTCTTCGGTATGGTAATTGTTTGGTGATCCGAAGACTACCTCGAGGGCAATGGAGCCTGTACAACTGGCTTCCACACCGGTATAATGCCTTTGAAAGTGGCTGTACTGGGTTTAATCTTCGAATGATCGATGCCCATCTTGCGCACTGTGTCCTGGTAAAGCAGGTTTAGACTGCTGCCTCCGTCCATAAGGACTCGTGTGAGGTAGAACCCGTTAACTATTGGGTCAAGGACTAGTGCGGCTAGATTTCTTTGATTGGCGTCGACGCCCGGTCTGTGTGGTTGAAGGTGACCGGCCCTAGTTTAGATTGTGGGACGGCTGGTTCCGTTAAGTCGGCATCCCTAGGGGTGCGTATCGGGTCCGGTTTCAGAATTTGGGTGGTGTTTACCACGTTCGCCGTTTGGATTTGCGGCGGAAATTTCTTTTGCCCTCCGTGTTCGGTGATATGGGCTCTTCGTCGCCGTCATCGCTTTGAGACCCCCCTTTATTGTTTTTGGCGCCTGCCCTGCCGGCTTGTTGGAAGACCCAGCATTCTCTGTTGGTATGGGTGGCTGGCGTCCCTGGGGTGCCATGAATTTGGCATTGACGATCGAGTATGCGGTCCAGACTGGACGGTCCCGAATTGTTATTTTTGAGGGGCCCTTTCCGCTAACCGGACTTTGAGCCACTGAACCCGGCATTAACTGCCATATCTTCGGTGTTTTCACCATATTTGCGGCGCTTGTGTTTGGTGCGTCGTGGTTTGCCGTTGCTATCCCTGGCCTCTGATGAGCCCGGTTTGCTTGCTGTGTTGTTACTACGAGCCAACCAGCTATCTTCGCCCGCACAAAAGCGGGTCATAAGTGTTGTGAGGGCTGCCATGGATTTTGGCTTCTCTTGACCGAGGTGCCGGGCGAACCACTCGTCACGGATGTTATGCTTAAATGCCGCTAAGGCCTCTGCATCCGGACAGTCAACAATTTGGTTCTTCTTAGTCAGGAACCGGGTCCAGAATTTCCTGGCCGATTCCCCTGGCTGCCGAGTTAAATGACTTAAATCGTCGGCATCCGGCGGTTGCACATAAGTGCCCTAGAAATTGTCCAGGAATGCATCTGCCAGGCTCTCCCAAATTCCGATGGAGTTTGCCGGCAAGCTACTCATCCGATGCCGAGTCGGCCCTTTGAGTTTTAGCGGGAGGTACTTGATGGTGTGTAGATCGTCCCCGCGGGCAATGTGAATGTGGAGGAAGAAATCTTCTATCCATACCGCGGGGTCTGTAGTTCAAGGGTTTAAACCCTTCTGGGAATTCATGATCCATTACTTCATCGGTGAAGCATAGGGGGTGTGTGGCGCCTCTGTGCCGGGCTATGTCACGCCGCAGTTCATACGAGTCTTGTCTGCTGTATTCGGCCCAGCCAGATTTGCTTTTAGTGTATCCGGCGTGACGATTGTCGTCACGCGTTGGGGCGCGACCCCGTGATCCGTAGATCGATCTTGTATGTCCTGCTTTGTTTTCCAATACATCTTGCAGGTCCCGCGTGTTGCCCCGGGCCTTGGTGTTTTTGTTTGTCTGGCGACGGGGTGCAGGCTGGACTTCGGGTTGATATGTCCCTCGGTCTCGGCCACGAGGTGGCTGATCAGCCGCATCATACGCTGGTGATGTGGGTTTTAATGCTTCCTCCTCGAGTTGGGGTAGCAACCTGCGCTTTGGGTAACTCTTGGTTGGGCGCTCGAGTTCGTATTGCTCGGTCGCCAGGACTTGAGTCCATCTTTCCGCTAGCAGATCTTGATCAGCTCGAAGCTATTGTTGCTTTTTCTTCAGGCTGTTTGCTGTCGCTATAAGCCGGCGCTTGAAGCACTCCTATTCGACGGGATCCTCAGGCATGATAAATTCTTCGTCGCCGAGGCTCACCTCGTCTTCGGAGAGAGGCATGTAATTGTCATCCTCCGATTTTCCGTCTGCTGCCTGTTCCGGAGGGCTAGCTTGTTCATCCTCGGCACTATCTGGAGCGTTATTGTCTCTTGTGCCGGTATCGCTGCTTTTGCTATGGCGGGACTTAGAGCGGCGCCGCTGACGTCGGTGCTTGGATTGCTTCTTGGAGGGATTATCCTCCGCTGTCTTATCGCCATCGCCTTCTTTGGGCGTATCCACCATGTATATGTCATATGACGAGGTGGCAGTCCAGCGCCCTGTGGGCGGTGGTTCTTGTTCGTCTCCTGCATCGTCGTCCATACCGTCGATGTCTTCAGAGCCGAAGTCGAGCATGTCGGTTAAATCATCGACAGTGGCTACTAAGTGGGTGGTGGGTGGGGAGCGAATTTATTCGTCGTCCGCATCCCATTCTAGCCGGACATAGTTCGGCCAAGGGTTTCCTGACAGGGAGAGAGACCTCAACGAGTTTAGCACGTCGCCAAAGGGCGAGTGCTGAAAGATATCCGCGGAGGTAAACTCCATGATCGGTGCCCAATCGGATTCGATAGGCACGGACGCAGGCGGCTCGGAGCCCATGGCCGGGGATGAATCCAATGGTTTGGCAACACGGGTCTCGTAGGAGGTGAAGTCAGTATTCGGCTCTATCGCCACTGAGTGTGCGGCCTCCGTGGCAGGGTCCATCCACCCATCCTCAGATGGCGCAATTTGTTCCGAATTGAGGGCCGAAGTAGTCGGAGGTGTGATCTCCCGAACACTGTCTGACGGCAGAGCTAAGTCATGCCCGTCGTGATCGTGCGGCGCACCTGACATGGGCTCGAATCCGTCGAAGATCAAATCTCCATGGATGTCGGCAGTATAGTTCAAGTTTGCAAACCTGACCTGATGGCCAGGGGCGTAGCTCTCGATCTGCTCAAGATGGCCAAGCGAGTTGGCCCGCAGTACGAAGCCGCCGAATACGAAGATCTGTTCGGGGAGGAAAACCTCACCCTGGATCGCATCGTTGCCGATGATCGAAGGAGCCACCTAGCCTTATGGCGACGGCACAGTGTAACTCTCAATGAAAGCACCAATGTCGGTGTCAAAACCGGCGGATCTCGGGCAGGGGGTCCCGAACTGTGCGTCTAAGGCGGATGGTAACAGGAGGCGGGGGACACGATGTTTACCAAGGTTCGGGCCCTCTCGATGGAGGTAATACCCTACTTCCTGCTTGATTGATCTTGATGATATGAGTATTACAAGAGTTGATCTACCACGAGATCGTAGAGGCTAAACCCTAGAAGCTAGCCTATGGTATGATTGTTGTTGTCCTACGGACTAAACCCTCCGGTTTATATAGACACCGGAGGGGGCTAGGGTTACACAGAGTCGGTTACAAGGGAGGAGATCTACATATCCGTATTGCCAAGCTTGCCTTCCACGCCAAGGAGAGTCCCATCCGGACACGGGACAGAGTTTTCAATCTTGTATCTTCATAGTCCAACAGTCCGGCTAAAGGATATACTCCGGCTGTCCGAGGACCCCTCATCCAGGAGTCTCTCACCTTGACCCGGGCCTCGAGCTTCTTACGGGCAGCTTGCTGCTAGATAGCTTTCTCCTCGGCCTCGCCCAGGGCCTTCCTCAGTGCCTCGACCTCAGTCGCGGCTCCTGCACATATTACGACACTACAGTCAATATACATCACCTACGCTTTCCAAAAATACAGCAAGTCGTTATTCACCTTGCTTCTCCTGGAGCCAAACCCTAACCTTGCCGAGCTCGTTCTCAGTCCGCTCCAGCCTCTGCCTCAATTTAGAGACTTCAGCAGCATGCGAGGTTGCGACCAACAATGACGCCTGCTTATGCATACATGCTATGTTATTCTCCTACAATAGATCCTCTGTCTGGTTATTCTCGCCGGACAGTGTCTCAGGGGCTACTCACTACAGGTTTTTTTCTCTTTCTATGTCACTTACCTCGAAACCTGTCAACAGGTTGCTGCAGGCCTCGTTCAGTCCACTCTTGGCAGACTGAACCTTCTCAATCACCGCGCCCATAAGGACACAGTGCTTGTCCATAACGGAGGCGCCTCGCAGCTCCTCCATCAGGTTGTCCGGCGCTCCTGGATGGACAGGGACCACCGGTGGAAGCGGCGCATCCCACTCCTTCAAAGGGGGCAGCTCGCCCGACTCTGGAGCCATATGGGTCTCCAAAATCGTATTTGGCTGAGGGCCAAACTGGATGCGGCCCTCCTCGCCAGTTTCCATGGGGATCGTCTCCTCCATGTGTCCGGCAGTGGAGGCTTCGCCTCATGGCGCCTCCCCGACAGTGTCCTGGGCTCCTCCCCGGTTCGGATCGACCCTCTGGGACAGCACTTTGGTGTCGTCCCTGGCCTCGGGGGAGTAAGCATGAGGTGGCGACTGGCTCGCCATCTCCGACGGAGCCAACGAACCCCCAGACGAGGATCGCTGGATTAGGTCGCGGGCCGGACTGCAATAGTACAGTTAACTACATCAAGATAATAGAGAGAAAGGGCTGGATGTGCGCACGAGCGAGACCTGGCACTTACGATGCGGCCGGGGGCTTAGTGCGGGGGCGCCGTTCCGGACTACTGTCAACGTCCCACGCGATGTTGACCGCTGGGGTAGCCTTCCCCTTTTTTGGCGCTTTCGCCTCTGGATGTGCCAAGGCCGCACTCTTCTTCTTCTTCTCCTCAGGAGGAGGGTTGTTTTCCTCCTCCTCCTCCTCCTCCTCGTTGTCCTCAGGGACGGAGGAATGGGCCTCGTCGTCTTCGGACGTCGCGTCCGAAGTGCCCTTGCGACAGGGGCCACTCTTGGCCCCCTTGGCCTTCTTCTCGGCCTTCTTCTCCGGCGCCTTGTATGGCGCCGGCACCAGCATCTCCACTAGGCGTGGGATGACCGGTTCTTTGGGCAGCAGAGCCGGACTCTGGATCCGCTTCGCCCTCTCCATCCAGTCCTAAAGGAACCATAATAAAAGCTCAGACGTCACCCTCGAAACGATGAGGTGGGGGATACGTCAGAAATAACATACCTTACTGGCGGGGTGTGTACAATCGTGACCACGGTCTGAATCCGTGGCCGGTGGCTTCTCGTTGCCCTTAAAAAGCAACTTCCAGGCGCCTTCGTGAGTAGTCTCGAAGAGCCTTACCAAGGTCTGGTGCTTCTTCGAATTGAACTCCCACAAAGGGCGGCTTCGGCGCTGGCACGGAAGAATCCAGCGGACCAGCATCACCTGGATGACGTCAACGAGCTTGACGTTCCTGGTCACCATTCTTTGAACGCGCGTCTGCAGCGCTATCAGCTCGTCAGGTGAACACCAGTCCGGACTCTTCTCGACCCAGGAGGTGAGTCGCATGGGAGCACCGGAGCGGAATTCGGCAGCCGCGGCCCAGGTGGTGCCGCGAGGTTCTGTGATGTAGAACCACTGCTTCTGCCATTCCTTTATTGTCTCCACAAAAGTACCTTTGGGCCAGGAGACGTTGGATTGCTTGCTCACCATGGCTCCCCCGCACTCCGCATGCTGGCCGTCCACCACCTTCGGATTCATGTTGAAGACTTTGAGTCACAGCCCGAAGTGGGGCTGGATGCGGAGGAAGGCCTCATACACGACGATAAACGCCGAAATGTTAAGGAATTCGGGGACAGATCATGGAAATCTATCTTGTAATAATACATCAGCCCTCGGACGAAAGGGTGGAGTGGAAACCCCAGCCCGCGGAAGAAATGAGGAAGTAATACGACCCTCTCGTTGGGCTCCGGCGTGGGGACGATTTGCCCCTCGTCGGCAAGCAGTGGGCGATTCCCTTCGCCAAATATCCGGCCGCTCGGAGCTCAGTAATGTCCTCCTCCTTGATGGAGGAGACCATCCACTTGCCCTGACCACCAGATCCGGACATGGTTGCTTGAGTGGAAAGGAGATGAGAACATGGGCGCTGGAGCTTGAGATCGGGAAGGCGGAGATAGAGAGAAAGCGTGGGAAGAGGAAGAGGGAATCCTTATCCTCTTATAAAGGCAGCAAACATTAAATGCCTCCTCACTCGCCTTAAGATTCTCCTATTCCCAAGGGCTGTGTAAATGGCATGGTTGGGTTACCCATGCCCGCATTGATGAGAAAATCCCGCAATAAGGGGACACGATCTCTGCGTCGACAAGACATGCCAGTAGCAACCGTCTCTCGAAACGTGGGATGGCAGAAGAAAAACGGTTTGAAATTATAACCAGACAGATGCGATGTCGTGTTGTAAAGAAGCTGTCAACAGATTAGATTCGTGCAAATATTATATTCTCTCTGCGGTTGTGTGTGGTGTATAATAGGTCCGGATACAATCATCACGTCCGAAGACAATCTTGGAGTTCGGAAAAAAGGGGAACCCGCCTTGCAATGCCGAAGATAATCTATGCGCCGGAGTCCTCGCCATTGAAGCCAGGTTCTGTCGGCGTTCTGGGAACAGGGGTCCCAAACTTGCCTGCCTGCGGCCCACAGCGTGGCTAAGCAGCAGGTCGTACGGCCCATCTTCGTCGACAAGACACCCAAGAGCCTCGCGAGGCGGACGATGCAAGACCTCCTCTGGAGTGGCCTAGCCAGGAAGCCTCACGAGGAGCGGAGATATCAAGGCAAGGCAAACCTCATGAGGCTCTCGTGATGTGAGCCATGACGAACGGTACCAGGCGGGTGCCAGGCGAGCACCAGTGCGCAGAGCGTCCTTATTTCCTCTTTGGTGCTAAGGAGGCTAGCGCAAGCGAAGAGTACCGAGGCATCAGGCAAAGGTTGGCATATTGGTGCAACGAGACCAAGACCAGGAGGACGGCAAGGCTGAGGTCATCGTGGAGCCCAAGACGGCGTCACCCCAGAGCTTTTCGCAGGCGAAGACCGCTTTTGTCACGATAGCTTGTACTAGCTGTCCCCCTTCAAATTTGCCCGCCGTTGTTGGCTCCCTTCACGCTCGATATTTGGGAAGAGGACCAGGGCCTATATAAGTAGAGCTATCCACCATAGTAGAGGCATCGAATCCTCACGCCACAAGTTCACAAGCACAAGAACACCTCAACCTCAGGAGGCTGTTGTTCCCTTGTACTGTTCATCATCAGCCCGAGAGGCAATCCACCACCACCACACTGGAGTAGGGTATTACACCACAACGGTGGTCTGAACCAGTATAAACCTCGTGTTTTCCTGTGTTGCGAGTTTGTCGAGTTCATCCGCGAGATCGTAGCGAGCTAGAGTGTAGATAGGTAGGAGGGAGAGACTTCGCGCGCACCCCAGTGTTCGAACCTTAAGGGTTTGCCGGAACCCCACATCCAACATTTCGCGCGCCAGGTAGGGGTGCGCCGGAGCTTCTTCTCCGCGAGCCAGCTCGCTAACACTCCCTAGCCATGATGTCTGGCGATTCAAGGGCCGGCTCCGACCGCTGGGCAGCCTGGCCAGCCCGGGCAGCGCCGCCTTCCCATGAAGGTCTCGACCCTTCACTCCAAGCGGCATGGGCGCCGCCAAACCCCGCCGGGCGCGGGCAGCGCGGCCAGGCGTCATCCACCCTCACCCCACGACAGGTACGGGCCGCGGCAAGAGCAGCAAGCCATGCCGCAGCAACGGCGCCACACTCACGGCGGGAGCAAGCAAACATGCGGGCAGTGCTCACCGTGGCAAGGGAGCTGCTGCGGTGCAGGCTGATGGAAAGCGGCCGGGATACGCTGCTGGACCGTGTTGCCGAGCTGCTGGATGCAGCGGCGTCGGGAGCACCGCCCTTCTGCTATAGGCTTCCTCCCCAGGCCACTGCAGGGCCGCGCGGCGAACCTCACCACATTCGCACGCCATCGACTACGCCCGGGGGCTTGATCAACATCAGCACGGCCGGCAGCGTAGGGGGCTCCAACTCCCCCATGCCGCCCTCGACAAGCACGAGCGCAAGCATCACCCGCCATGGTCCCGGCGGGATGCCATATTGTCATCCCCAGGACGCCATCATGGGCGGAGCAACATGGAGCGTGGGGCACCACGGCGAGTTGTTCGGGGTGACGGCCCCGGAGGCCTACGTGCCCCGCATGGTGGACCAAGGGTACGCACCAGAGGACGACATCAGCTCATTCGTTGGAGAAGATTGGGGAGAGGGGGCACTAGGAGCTGAAGCCTTCCAAGAACCGACGGAGAACCACAACGATCGCGCCAGCAGCGGCAATTACAGGGTACCGCTAGTCTCTCAGGAATAGGCTTATGCTAACCATGGACTATAGATGAACCAGGTTGCAGCGTCGATTGACGACCTAGGCACGGCGGCGCCCGTTCCAACAAGGGAGACACGCTGGGGGCCACCGAGAGGGAGCCAGGAGCAAGGCCCCTCCCTGCGGCGCACGACGCCTGAGGACACCCGGAGGTAGGCCCTCTGCCGGGGAGGCCTCGACAACCCTTCCCCCGGCAGAGAACCTGTGGTCGCCGAGGGAACCGCTGGCGTCCTCTTTCCCGCCTCTGTGTCGTCCTGGTGACCGGTCGGCTCAGAGGAGGTCAGAGGTGGCGCAAGGCGGGGCCCTCGTCTGGCGATATGAAGCAAGGCCGGTACCTGTGAAGAAGGCCCAGTGCCTGTGAAGCTCTCCGCCTGTGACACTCTCACGTAATAATGAGTTGGGGATGTACACGCCCCGGAGTCTTAGGGGTGCCGGCCTCAGGCCCTGGGGCTCCCTCCCACGCCTAGTGACAGCACTTAGCTCCGCGCTGGTGAGAAGACTTGAAGACCAGAAGACTATACTAGGTGCTAGACGCGGCCTTTTGCTTTGGATCTCTCTTTTAGTAGCTTTGCTTTCTGGATCTGGATTTGAGTTGAAGCTGAGTTTTTATCGATGCGCGCGGGGGGGGGGCCTTTTCTTGTTTGAGCAATTTCTTGCCTTCTGGATATCGTTTTGTCTGGGACTCATGTCCGTCGCCTTTCGCTCACAAGCTCCTCGCGAGTGGGACTGCGCGAAGCACGCGCGCGCCGAGCGCGCGCTGCAACTGCTGCTCACCTCTCGTAGGGCCCCTTCCGACGGGCGACGAGCTCCGTAAGGTCCTCAGGAACTTGACACATCGCAGCCCAGCTCAAAGCTGGCGCTGACTAAGGTAAACCAAGACAGAAAACTCGCATCAGGATCCACAAGTTCACGAGGACACAAACTCACATCGCATGGAAAAGTAAAAACTGCAATTTGCTTACATGAGGGGCTCCCCCTCTCAAAATGCTCTTACAAGCTTCCAAGGTCCACGCCCGAGTTTTGCGCAGGAAGAAATGACATGAGAACAAGGGATCAGCCAGAAATGTCGCTCGCTGCGCCACCCGCAGACGCGTCACTCGCGTCGTCGTCGTCTTCATCGGCATCACGCCGCCATCGGCGACGCCCCCGTCGCCATCGTCGACCACGTTCGCCTTCATCTGCGACGACCACCACCGCATCATCCTCCGAAGCGAAGGCCCTGACTAGCGCGTCCACATGGTCCTCAACCCAGTGCGCTAGGTCGCCCCGGACAGCCGTGGGTACGGGGGCGATGGCGGCGTCAAAGTCAAAGTTGGGGTCGACATTCAGGAGGTGGCTAAAGACACGGGAGAAAGCGCGCTCGAGCAGGCCACGCCCCCTTTCCTCCACAAGCTGGCGAGCTCTGGCAGATCGAGCCTCCAGGCGCGTCACCACCTCGGTGAAGAAGGTCAGGTGGCTGGCATAATCATTTGAGTGAGGGGTCGGCGCCTCCACGTCGCAAATATGGCCCAGGGCGATATTGGCCCTGTTCCGGAGATCCTGAAGCATGGGGGCATGCTCGCGCTCCAGCGTTTGACGTTGGAGCACCTCCTCCGTGTTCTGCCTCGCGACGACCTCTGCGTCATCAACCGCCTCCGGAGGGAACGCAGCTCGGCGCGGGCGGAGGCCAAGTCCGCCTGCGCCGTGACCAAGGCAGCGGCCGTGGCTTCCGCGCGCCTCTCAGCCTCGTTCAACCTGGGCCTGAGGGCAGCGGCCCTGCCCTCATCCTCCACGCCCGCGAGCTTCAGCTTCAGGTCGTACCTGCCCTCCAGGTCCGCGCGAACCTCGGCCACCCGGCGGTTCACCTTCTCCTCAACTCCAGCCTCGCGAGCCCCAATGGCGTTTTCTGCTTGGGCAACTTGACGCTCCCTCGTCTCCAGTTGCTCGAGCTCGCGGTTACGCTCCATGGCCTCCAGGGCCAGCGCCTCCTCACGCTTCCGGACCTCCTCATCCTCCGCGGGCGTCCCCCTTAGCGACGCAAGAGCAGCCCTGCGCGCCTCCACCTGCTGCTCAAGAGACGCGCACCAGGCCTGGAGCTCCCATGCGCGCTTCTCCGCAGCCTCATGACGACGATCAGCCTCGCGAGCCTCTTCCAAGGCTCGTGAGCGGGCATCGTAGGAAACCTTGAGAGACGCCTCGGCCTTCGCGTTCTCAAGGTCACGCTGATAGCGGCCGAGGTTGATGGCCACCTTCAGCTTGCGCCGCTCCTCCGCCAGCCGGAGACCTTCAGCCTCAAGATGCGAATCGACACTCGTGAGCTCTCCACCAAGCCGGCTCATCGCGTTCATCGCCTCCTGGAAGAGCTCATGGCGAACCACGCTTCGCCCGTGCTCGAGCTCGAACGCCCGTCCTTCTTCGTCCTCCACCTCGGGGGCTGCGGGCGGGGCGTCAAGCGGCGCGCCACCCCTCGACAGGGGGCTGGGGGCTGGCGCCACACCCGACACCAGCCCGTCCTCGCGAGAAGCCCAAGCCTGCTGGGCCTCGCTGCTCAAAGAGGAGCCGAGGATCGAAGCCTACAAGTTGCCGTCAAAAATCAGTGGAGGAGTCTTGGGCACGCCTGCCAAGCTCCACGCCGGACCAAGGGGGAGGAACGACGAGGCCGCAGGTTCAACGCGCCAGGAAGGCAAGAGTGCCCCTTCAACCAGCCCTGCTCCAGGGGCAACCAGCGAACTCGGAGCGCTCGAGGCTGGCGGAGGAGTTAAGGAAGAAGGAGGCCATTTCTCAGGAGATTCAACAGCCTCAGTGGAAGGAGCCCTGAAAGACTGGCATCAAAAGAAGAAAGCAACACGCAGAGAGCCACAACAGTACGATACTTACATGTCAATGGCAATGTACTACCTCCGCTTCAGCGGTCCAAAGATGTTAATGCCGCTGGGAGATCCTTTCCTCTTGCGGAGCTCCTCGAAGTCCACACAAAGACGACCAAAATGCTAGATGTGACGGCCGGTGCGCAGCAGGGCCCAAGAAGAGCTCGGAAAAAATATCTTCAGGGGTACCCGGTTGCGGCGAACAGCTGGGCACCATTTCACCACGACCTTCCGAGGCTCCTGGAGCCTTGGCCACGGGAGCCGCATGCAGTGTCTCCTCACCAACAGACTTCCCAGGAGGGGAGTGGCAGGCTCCTGAAGACGATGCCCTAGGATCACCACTCGGCACGTGCTCCTCAGCACTTGAGCCGCTGGCCTCCGCCTGAGCTCGCCCACCTGCACCGTCACTTGGGGCGAGCTCAGCATCAGGGGCAAGGAAGGGAACCACAACGACGGGGTTCTCACGAGGCCCCTCCAGGCCGATCGGTCGCGGCCCCCATTCATCGAAGAGAGGCATGTCCTTCACAAATTCATCCTTATTCTTGCAGCGGTACAGCAAACAGTTGTTCCCAGGTAGTTCGGCCGGCAGAAAGACACCCGTCAGGACCTTGAGCACTGTTCACCGCGTCCCAAGGAGGAGCCCGGACTCTTGAAACCTCATGTGATCCTGGCTGCTGAGCAAGGTCCACATTGGGCGAGAATGGCGTTGAAGCGGAGCGACCCGGCGTTGGACGAATTCCTTCACCACCATCGGTGTAGTTACGCCGCGATTCTTCAGCAACCTCAACCTGAGCCAGATGTGGGCAAGGCCGGGGCTCGCGAGCCGCTGATGGCTCCAGCCGGAGTTAGGAACAGCGGGCCCCGACGGAGCCTGAAGCAGAGGACTGAGCACACCGGCATCAACGAACACCCATCGTATCCGGAATTCGCTTGTGGACGGAGGGAGCTCGAAATCGATCCCCTCGCCCGTCGTCACAGCCATGGCCTGGAAGCTCACGCACCCCGAGCATTGCTGAGGGTCGGCCAGATGCAATGAGAAGAAGTGACGGAGGAGAGCCACTGAAGGAGCGATGCCCACCATGGCCTCGCAGACGAAGGCGAAGACAGCAAGAAGAGTCACAGACTGAGGGTCGAGATGCAGCATGTGGATCTGATAATGCTCAAGCACAGCATTGAAGAAGGCGAAGAAGGGTGGAATCAGGCCAGCCCAGAGGGCATCTATGAGGATTGGGACCTCGGTGGCCGTCTGAGCCGTGCGAGTACGAGACGCGGGCCAAGCCACCATCTCCCCCCACTCACTGAAGCTGGAAGCAAGCATCGGGCGCACCTTGTCCATGGCCTTGTCGTTGAGCACCCGAGACCGGCCGAGCGCCGGCTCAAAGGATGGAGGCACAGCTGGAAGAGACAGAGGACTCTTCCCCTTCTCAGCTTGTTTAGGCGCCATGGCGATGGAGAAGGCAGAACGCGAGTCAGATTGGAGAAGAGAAGCAGAGCCACAAGGAAGCAGGGGAATTGGGAAAGCACGGTGCAGGAGGCGAAGGAATAACTGTGTAGGCCGCAGGGGCCACATAGCCAGGCGGATTCAAAGGCAGCGTGGGGAAGCGGAGATGCCCACGTCCAATCAACCGCCACGCGTCAACCGAGGCCGCAGGCTTTTGGGGCCCGCGGTGCTCCGAACTTGACCTTTGGTTTCGCCGCGAAGCCAAGCCCGAGCGCACCTTGGGCCCGGGGGCTACTGTCGGCGTTCTGGGAACGGGGGTCCCCAGACTTGCCAGCCTGCTGCCCACAGCATGGCTAAGCAGCAGGCCGTACGGCCCATCTTCATCAACAAGACACCCAAGAGCCTCGCGAGGCGGACGACGCAAGACCTCCTCTGGAGTGGCCTAGCCAGGAAGGCTCACGAGGAGTGGAGATATCAAGGCAAGGCAAACCTCATGAGGCTCTCGTGACGTGAGCCATGACGAATGGTACCAGGCGGGTGCCAGGCGGGTGCTAGTGCGCACAGCGTCCTTATTTCCTCTTTGGTTCTAAGGAGGCCAGCGCAAGCGAAGAGTACCGAGGCATCAGGCAAAGGTTGCCATATTGGTGCAATGAGACCAAGACCAGGTGGACGGCAAGGCGGAGGTCATCGTGGAGCCCAAGACGGCGTCACCCCAGAGCTTTTCGCAGGCGTAGACCGCTTTTGTCAGGATAGCTTGTACTAGCTGCCCCCCTTCAAATTTTCCCGCCGTTGTTGGCTCCCTTCCCGCTCGATATTTGGGAAGAGGACTAGGGCCTATATAAGTAGAGCTAGCCACCACAGTAGAGGCATCGAATCCTCACGCCACAAGTTCACAAGCACAAGAACACCTCAACCTCAGGAGGCTTTTCTTCCCTTGTACTGTTCACCATCAGCCCGAGAGGATCTCCACCACCACCACGTTGGAGTAGGGTATTACATCACAACGGTGGCCCGAACCAGTATAAACCTCGTGTTTTCCTGTGTTGCTAGTTCGTCGAGTTCATCCACGAGATCGTAGCAAGCTAGAGCGTAGATCGGTAGGAGGGAGAGACTTCGCGCTCACCCCAGTGTTCAAACCTTAAGGGCTTGCCTGAACGCCACATCCGACAGGTTCAGGGGCTACTGAGGGAGTCCTGGACTAAGGGGTCCTTGGGCGTCCGGCCTATTATTCAGTGGGCTGGACTGAGGAGCTATGAAGATACGAAGGCCGAAGACTATACTCGTGTCCGGATCGGACTTTCCTTGGCGTGGAAGGCAAGCTAGGCGACCAACTGTGACGATTCCTTCTTATGTAACCGACTCCATGTAACCCTATATCTCCCCGGTGTCTATATAAACTGGAGGGCATAGTCCGGATAGGACATGCATTACCATATACACATAGGCTAGACTTCTAGGGTTTAGCCATTACGATCTCATGGTAGATCAACTCTTGTAACACTCATATTCATCAAGATCAATCAAGCAGGAAGTAGGGTATTACCTCCATAGAGAGGCCCGAAACTGGGTAAACATCGTGTCCCCCGTCTCCTGTTACCATCGATCCTAGACGCACAGTTCGGGACCCCCTACCCAAGATCCGCCGGTTTTGACACCGACACCGGGCAGCTGAAGATGCGTGGTACAGGGGTTGCTCTTCATGAGTCACCGGGATCCTGAGCCTCGGGAGGCCCTGGGGGTCCAGGTGGTTCCTTGAGCACCGTCTCCATCTCCACTAGGACCGCGTGGTGCCTAGCCTCCTAAGCCGCCAAGATGCTCCGCAAGCCGCGCTAGAAGGCGGACGCCATTCTCGGCAGGCCAAAGGGCATGCAAACATAGCTGTGAGGTGGGCCCTCGCAGCATCCCACACGCGAAGGCCAGAAGGGCTCCTGAGATGCGGCCCTGTTGAACCCTGGGACGTCGATGCAGACGTGCAGCCTGACATCCTCGCCCAGATGGGGAGCTACGCCCGGTGAGCGGCGGTCGCCGTGCATAGCTCTTGCATCCTGCAGTTCTCGAGTGGTCTGGGCAATGAATTCCTGAGCGTCGGGCGCTCCTCGTTCGGTGTGCTTCTGAGGGAAGCGTGCTGCAAAGCACGCCTGCATGTGGTTCCCGAGCAGCTCCCTCGTCACGTTGGCAAGGTCTGAGGCCCTCCAGAAGATAGCCCCCGAGCCCTGCCCGAGGAGGGAGGCGCCCCAGGCGCGGGCGGTAATCCTGACGAGGTACCACTTGCGGCGCCGCTCTCCTGAGCTCCGGCACGGAGTAGCTGCTTCTTCTTCTTGGGGACGACCTCAGGAGGGTACTGAGCTGCATTGTTGTCGAGGTCTTCGATTGACGCTGTTTGGAAGGCGCACTCGAGGGAGCACCGCATCTCTTTCCTCGCAGGGGACTATGATGATCCCGCCGCTTCCTGGCATCTTGAGGACGTCGTGGCCGTGGTGCGTCGCTGCCATGAACTTCGCCAGGGCTGGGTACCCGAGGATAGCATTGTACGGCAGATGGATGTGAGCGATGTCGAAGTCGATGAGCTCGGTGCGGTAGTTGTTGCGTTCTGCGAAGGTGACAGGAAGGCGGACCTGCCCTATCGGTGTGGTGGAGCCGTCAGTCACCCCTGAGAAGGGCTTGGTAGGTTGAAGCTGATCATATGGCACTTGAAGGCTGTCGAACGTCTGACGGACTGGACGTTGAGCCCTGCGACGCCGTTGATGAGGGTCTTGGTGACTTGTACGTTGCTGATGACGGGTGAACAAAGCATCGGGAGAGAGCTAGCGGTCGCGGCGCACTTGAGCTGATCTGCCGAACTGAAGGTGATGGCGCACTTGGACCACCTGAGCAGGCGCATGGCCTCGAGCCTGGGGAGGACTACGTTCACCTAGCAAGCAAATTGCTTGAAGATGCGTTGAGAGGCCGGGCCTTGAGCTTCGCCCAAGATGCAGGCGATCGCATGCGGCTCCTGGAAGCCCCTAGCCTCCTCGTCCTAATGGTGGTCGTCGTTGCTTCTTGGTAGCGGAGGCAGCGGAGGAAGGCCGGCGTTGCCCTGAGGGCGGTCCTCGCGAGGTTGATCCCTCCGGGCGCCCTCGCGAGGTTGGTCCTGCCAGCGGTCTTCACGAGGCCGGTCGCACCACTCTTGGCGTGGGCCACGGTCGTCCCAGCGTCCTCCGCCGAGTCTTCCTCCTCGGTCGTAGCCCCAGTCGTCGCGCTCGGGGCATCGACCAAAGCGTCCATCCCGGATGGCCCTGAGCTCTCTTGACAGTCGTTGGTGTTGTGGTTGTGCATGTTGTGGAATGCGCAGAATGGTCGGCTGCTCTTGGACGACTCGGGCTGGTCCCTACCGCGCTTCGTGTCCGGCTCTGCCGCGAGCACGGCCGCTCCCTTGCGCTTCACGTCCTTGGCCTTGGCTTTCTTTTCCTCTGGGTCGGCAGCTGGGAGCTCGAGGAGGAAAAGGTGCCCTTCCTCAGCTCTTACGCACTTGGTCGCCAGGTTGAACAGCTCCAGAGATGTGCACAGCTCCTCGTGGATGGCGAGCTCTTCCATCATCTTGATGTCGCCGACGCCATCAGAGAACGCCGAGATGATGGCCTCGTCCTTCACCTTGGGGATCTGATACGTCTCCAACGTATCTATAATTTTTTATTGCTCCATGCTATATTATCTACTGTTTTGGACAATATTGGGCTTTATTATCCACTTTTATATTATTTTTGGGACTAACCTATTAACCGGAGGCCCAGCCTAGAATTGCTGTTTTTTGCCTATTTCAGAGTTTCGCAGAAAAAGAATATCAAACGGAGTCCAAACAGAATGAAACCTTCGGGAGCGTGATTTTTGGAACGAACATGATCCAGGAGACTTGGACCCTACGTAAGAGAAGCTTCCAGCAGGCCACGAGGTAGGGGGCGCGCCCACCCCCAAGGCGGGCCCTCCACCCTCGTGGGCCCCATGTTGCTCCATCGACGTACTTCTTCCTCCTATATATACCTACGTACCCCCAAACGATCAGATATGGAGCCAAACACCTAATTCCACCACCGCAACCTTCTGTACCCACGAGATACCATCTTGGGGCCTGTTCCGGAGCTCCGCCGGAGGGGGCATCCATCACGGAGGGCTTCTACATCAACACCATAGCCTCTTCGATGAAGTGTGAGTAGTTTACCTCAGACCTTCGGGTCCATAGTTAGTAGCTAGATGGCTTCTTCTCTCTTTTTGGATCTCAATACAATGCTCTCCCCCTCTCTCGTGGAGATCTATTCGATGTAATCTTCTTTTTGTGGTGTGTTTGTTGAGACCGATGAATTGTGGGTTTATGATCAAGATTATCTATGAACAATATATGAATCTTCTCTGAATTCTTTTATGTATGATTGGTTACCTTCGCAAGTCTCTTCTAATTATCAGTTTGGTTTCGCCTACTAGATTGATCTTTCTTGCAATGGGAGAAGTGCTTAGCTTTGGGTTCAATCTTGCGGTGTCCTTTCCCAGTGACAGTAGGGGCAGCAAGGCACCTATTGTATTGTTGCCATCGAGGATGACAAGATGGGGTTTTTTATCATATTGCATGAATTTATCCCTCTACATCATGTCATCTTGCTTAAGGCGTTACTCTGTTTTCATGAACTTAATACTCTAGATGCATGCTGGATAGCGGTCGATGAGTGGAGTAAAAGTAGTAGATGCAGGCAGGAGTCGGTCTACTTGTCTCGGACGTGTTGCCTATATTAAAGATCATACCTAGATATTCTCATAACTATGCTCAATTCTGTCAATTGCTCAACAGTAATTCGTTCACCCACCGTAAAATACTTATGCTCTTGAGAGAAGCCACTAGTGAAACCTATGGCCCCCGGGTCTATCTTCATCATATTAATCTTCCAACACTTTGTTATTGCCTTTGTTTTTTACTTTGCTTTTATTTTACTTTGCATCTTTATAACAAAAATACCAAAAATATTATCCTATCATATCTATCAGATCTCACTCTCGTAAGTGACCGTGAAGGGATTGACAACCCCTTATCGCATTGGTTGCGAGTGGTGAGTGTCGTGGATCTAGGATTGACAGTAGAATGGGCGGGTAGGTACGAGGAGGCAAGATCCTAGCTATGGCGAAGTTGTACACACGAGTTTTACGAGTTCAGGCCCTTCCCGGAGGAAGTAATAGCCCTACGTCTCGGTGCCCGGAGGCGGACGATTGGATTATGCGTGTGTGTGTGTGTGTTACAGGGGGTGCGAACCCTTGT
Organism: Triticum aestivum; assembly: GCF_018294505.1. Taxonomy (NCBI): domain Eukaryota; kingdom Viridiplantae; phylum Streptophyta; class Magnoliopsida; order Poales; family Poaceae; genus Triticum; species Triticum aestivum. The sequence continues at coordinate 287,820,958 of NC_057814.1, read as the reverse complement.
GCCAGAGGAGGGGTGGCTTATATAGAGTGCGCCAGGACCCCGGCCATCCCCCGTTACCAAGAGTTCAATGTACATAAAGAGGAGGCGTTACTTGTAACGCCAGCCTTAAATGCCTTAATGACCTTAAAGACTATAGAGTGAACGCTTGTCTGTTGCTGTTCTAGATGACTCCTGGTCTTCTATAAGTCGAGTGGATTCTTGTATGGTCGAGTGGTCGAGTGACTTCAGGAAGGAGGGGTCTCCGAGTGTCCGGTAGGTCGAGTGGATTGCACTCGACACCTTTGTTGAGCCTTTCCTGTTGTCTCTTGAGCTTCTTCGCTTCTAGGACAGTGACCCTGGATAGGACGTATAGGTCAGGCCTATGACCCTACCCTAGGTCTATGTCGTCATCATTAGCCCCTGAATGGATTCAGGTCCGAGTGAAAAGAAGGTTGAAGTTGATCTTGCTTCGACTCTTGTGCTTCGTAACTATTCATTTTTGAACGGGATCCAGTGATTGAACTTTGGCTTCGTTTCAGTCGCCTTGATCGATTCAGAAATTGCCGATTGGATTTACAACGTCATCCGCCGAGTGTTGTTTTTGATGCGAAACCCTTGGCGCGATTGGTTATGGCATATCCTGGACTTCACGGGGTTCAAAATTTTGGGGAAGCGCGCGGTGTAGAGCGTGCCGTGGTAAGCGGGGTGGATAAACAGGGATGTTTCGATTTCCATGCCACCTTTTTCGCCACGTATCCCACGCGCGACTGTTGAGGAATTTGACAGGATTGCCCGGGCCCGCGCGTCAGCCACTCGGAAGTGGGCCTTTAAAAGCGGCGAGGCCGAGGTGTCTGCACTGTGCGCGTCCATTCTCCTTCTTCCTCCTCTGTTCCTCCATCGCATCCGGCTTCTCCACTCTCGATGCCGCCGCTCTGCCGCCATGGGGAAGGAAAAGACGGCGGCGCTGGAACGCACGAAGAAGGCGACGGGGGCGGCGAAAGGCAAGAAGACGAATCGGGGATCTTCGTCACGCTCGGGGCTGCCGTCAGGCTGGATCCAGGGCGATTGGATCCGATCTCCGCTTCGGCAGGAAGATTGGACGAGCTGGCCGAGTCCGGGCTGATCGTCCACAAAGCTGCGCGGTTGCCGGAGGGGGAAACGGAGCCGCAGCCGCGGCCGGGTGAGTGTGTTTTGCTCGCCACCCATGTCGACCGTGGTTCGTCACTTCCTCCGCACCCTTTTTTCCAGGGCTTCTTGAATTTCTTCGGGGCCCAACTCCATCATTTTTCTCCCAACACCATCACCTATCTTGCCGCGTTTGTGTCCATGTGCGAGAATTTCCTGGGGTGTCGAACGCACTAGGGTCTTTTCAAGCACATTTTCACCATCCGCTCCCAGACGGTGAAGAAAGCAAATTCAAACGACGAGAAAACCCACATTATCCAGATGTGTGGGGGCTTGGGTATCCAGAAGAGGAAGAGGAGTTCTTTCCCTTCCGTGACTCTTCCTGAGTCGGTCAGGGGCTGGCAGTTGACCTGGTTCTACTGCCAGGATATCGCGACCCCAGGCCAGTCGACTGGACTTCCCCCTTTTTCTTTCGATCGTGTTCAGACTCCATCTCCGTTAAAAGTGATTGCTGGTGAGAAAGCGGAGACAGCCATGCTGGTCG
>NC_057814.1:287209320-287218983 GCF_018294505.1 Triticum aestivum | reverse complement strand
CTCGAACCGTTTTCTGTTGGCGCCTTCGGGAAAATGCGCTTTCCCTTCGGGCTGGCGCATTTCTTTCCGAACCGTTTTCTGTTTTCTCAGTTAAGTCCCTGGTTCTTTTCTGTTTCATCACAGATTAGTCCCTGGACTAAAACCCTTATAACTTTTTAATAAAAGATGATTTTTGATTGATTCTTTTTCTGACAGTCTTGTATTTTTGTCTAGTTTTTTATAGTACTTAGTTGGAAACATTTTGGAACAATTTTTATGCACGCGATGGTTTTCACGTTAGTGTGCGTTTTCGCTATACCGTAGGTTCCGGAAGAGGTGACGGAGCCGCGAACTTCGCCGAGCTAGACTCCGACTTCTCCGAACCAGGCAAGCATGTTTGAACCTTTGATATGATAGGTGTTTTGCATGTTTGCTTGAATGGGTTGTGCATGGCATATGAGCATCGGTGAGTATCTCGTTGCATGTAAGGCAACTATCCGTGTGTTCCGAAGTTACCGTGATCTTTGATGAGAGATGACCTGATCATGTGATGACATGAAAGGTAGTGAGGTGGTATTGTTGTAGCATGCCAGCCTTATGTCATCCGTTAAACTCCGACGTTAACGTGGACTGATCCACGTTACCGTTCTTTCCCTTTCGTGCTGCCACATGTTTTCTGCAAAGAATACGGTTTAGTAAGTTGGTAACCTCTTTCCGTGTACACACCAAATGGAGGGGCCGGGATGAGGGTTCCATGGCCCTGGATTAAAGCCAGTCATCCGGTCAGGGGCATGGGTGTTTCCGGTTGGGACCGAGAGGGGGGCACCCCTTAGAGCGCGTGTATATAAATTTGATCCCATGTTACGCGAGGTTGTAGCCTCCCCGTCTCAAAGTTTTTCTTAAACGTTGCCGAGGGTGATTCCTGGCATCGGAATGTTGAATGGGTGTGTACTGGATTGATGTGTTTCTCCTAAAACACCGTAAACGGAACTAGTCCCCGTGACTACTGAAATCCGTTGGATGTGGTTGAAGTACAAACTCTGCAGAGTCAAATCCTTCCGAGTCATCGTGTCCATGATCAAGGACCATGGTCAGTATATCCACATCTATGTCAGCCCTCGTGGTAAAATCCCCGGTGAACAAGCTTGAGTGATATACTCGTTTAAATTGTTATTCCTGTGGATGGACTAACCTTTATTTTATCACGCATCTGAATATTATCCTTGTTGTGATATTAAATTTATGAGCTGCTAAATTATTAAGTTGTGAAGTATAAGCCCTTTATGTGATGTCGCTCAGACGTCCGACTGTGGCACTCTCGTTATTTATTTTGATATAAGCCCTTTATGTGATGTCGCCTAGACGTCCGACTGTGGCAAGTCCGTTATTTACTTTTGATATAAGCCCTTTATGTGATGTCGCTTCAGACGTCCGACTGTGGCACGCACTGTCATTTATATTCTTTTATAAGCCCTTTATGTGGTGTCGCCTTGACGCCCGACTGCGGCATTGTTATTCTTTTTGTATCCTTTCGAGGAGTCATTCAGACACTCGCTTGGCCCTCAGTATTACTTTGGGATTTCGGGAGGACTACCGCCCGACTCCCCTTTTATTTTCCATGCATTGCCATCTCGTTGTTTGAGTACGTTCTATTAATCCGTTCACATGCTTCATGTTTACATTTGTCATATCTTATGTCCGAACTGTCTTGCGAGTACTTTCATAGTACTCACCTGGCTTGTTGATTTGGCCAGATGTTGACGAAGGCGATCTCATGGATGAAGAGTTTGATAGCGAGTCCGACGCCTAGAGGAGTCCCAGTCAGTCCCGTGCGATCCTGGATATTGGTCACTTGTATTATATACGCTTCCGCCACCCACAATGAGTATCCTCGAGCCTCACTCCGACGCTCGAAGAGTTGTTAGTTCAGGAGTCATGTCACCCACTTCACTGTGATATTTCCACTAACGCTTTTATCGTGAGCTAGTAGTTATGCCACCCCTATCCGCCTTTAAGTATTATTGGCGAGTTTGTAATAAATTGTTGAGCAGTCTCTGCTCAACCTTATATTATATTCAGTACTCCTGGTATTTTTCTTCTGTGATCAAGACTTTGTCTACCAGTAAGAAGGATTCTTCTCTACTGGTCCGTAAAAGGGATCGATTTCCCAATAAATATTTTTATTGGAAAACCGGTCGTGACAAGCTTGGTACCAGAGCCAGGTTGACTGTAGGAAGCCACTAGGTGCGATCGCTAATCGGTTATTAGCGTCTTTAGTGCTTTTTCAGCATTTTGCAAATGTTGCTATTTTCTGTTGGTCATCATAAATTTATGACATGACTACTCAGAATTTTTGCCTACTTTTGTAGATGGCTGGCAACGACTGCGAGTCTCGGGTGTTCACTAACGTGCCCGAGGGGTTTGTCAAACTCCTCGTCTCCATCACCAAGCTCGCGATCGGTCCAGCGACTCGTCCGGAGTTCACGCTTTACCAGCACAAGCTCAGCGACGACGTGTCTATGCACCAAGCCGTGGTGCAATTCAAGGGAGGACGTTCTGCGTCACGCCACTTCCATTTTGTGGGAAGGGCCATGCCTACGGAGAGGCATGCCATGCAAATGGCCGCCCGTGAGGCGATAGCTCGCCTTCGGGATATCCTTCCTATGATGAAGACTCATCGCTACCGCTACCTCCCATGCCATGTGCCATATACTTGTCACTATGCATTCGCCTGCCATAGGGGACAGCGGGATGAAGCTATCGAGATGCTTGTCGAGTACCTCAAAGCTCTGGAGGAATCTTTCAACAACCTCGTGGACGATCTTGTGGCTGCCCGCATGGACTTAGTTCGGGGCGGTCCTGGCAGCAGGAAGGAGCTTCTCCACATGGCACCGCCACTGACATTCGTCTCGTCCTCGGCATCTTATTCACCGGCCATTTTGGCCACTGCTCTCCGTCTGCCTACCACTGAGGAGTTCGACCGAGTCATTGCTCCTACTCCAGTCAGAGCTGCACCGCCTGCCGCACCCGCACTGCCGCCTGTCGCTCCCACGCCATCACCTCAGCACAGTGCTACGCGCCTGGAGCCTACTAGGGAGGAGGTGGAGGTTGAGTCTTCTTCACCGCTGGGTCTTACCCTCGGCAGGGGGAAGGAAATCTTCACCATCTCCGACTGAGTGCGCTTAGTAGCCGCGCGTTGTGCCTGCATGTTTGTTATGTTTTATGTACTTAAGTTGTAGTAGTTGTGTGCGCTGTATTCCGGAGGAGTGTGCTAGTCTTAATAACATGTCAGGAATGTGTACGCACATCCTGAGTGCTGTATCGTATGTTTGCGTTTCGCGTGTAAGATATGTACTAAGCAGTCCTTCTCCGTGCGAAATCGTTTATGTTCTTGAAAAATCTTGAGGTCCTTTAATTTTTTTCCTTTGCAAGATTTTCCTTGTGCCACACAGTTCTTCTTATGATTTTTGCAAAATAATACCCAAGAGTGGAAAATGTCTCGTCCTTGGACTCGTTCCATGCCCAATCAACCAGAAGAAGTTTATGGAGCACAGACCAGCAACAACTTCACTCGGGGACAGTCTAGTCAACAGGACAGCGAAGCAGCCTTATCTCAAGTATGCCGTCTTTTCGAACAAAGCCAGCAACAGCACCAAGAGATGATGAATCACGTCATCAATATGGGGAATCACCGAGAGCCATACCAACCACACTCCAAGTTATCTGAACTGCAGAAGACACGCCCTCCAACGTTTGCTCACACTGATAGGCCACTTGAAGCCGATGATTGGCTTCGTGACATCGAAAGAAAGCTGATTATTGCTCAGTGTTCAGATCATGAGAAGGTGCTTTATGCACCCCACTACCTTACTGGAGCAGCTGCGGCATGGTGGGAAAACTTCTTACACATGCATCCCAGTGAACACAACATCACCTGGGAAGAGTTTAAGGAAGGCTTTCATGGGGCACACATCCCCAGGAGCATCATAAAAATCAAGAAAAGAGAATTTGATGACCTCAAGCAAAGAGGCATGTCAGTGACAGAATACAACGGTCAGTTTACCCAGCTATCTCGTTATGCCTACGATGAACATATGACTGAGAACAAAAGGATGGAAAGATTTCTGGACGGCCTGGCGCCAGCATTAAGATGCCAACTAGTCGTACACACTTTCCCAGATTTCAAAACTCTGGTTGACAAGGCCATTACCTTGGAGAATGAGCGCCGCAGTCTGGAGGATATCCGTGAGCGGAAAAGGGACAAGACGACCCTTGCTCGCAACAATCGAAGCAAGACTAAGGTTCCGAGGAATGAAGCAAGAAAACCCACGACTACTGACCTAAGGCCAACCAGGCAGTTTCATTCAAGGGACAAGGACTTCACGTACCGTCCAGGGGTCACTTGCTATGCTTGTGGTGAAGAAGGGCACTATGCCAAACAGTGCCCAAAACCAAGGAACTCGGCCCCCAAGCCAAACAATGGTGGGAACAATCCCGCCCCCAAGCGCAACAATTTCAATCCCAACAACAATCACAGGAAGGGTCACCTGAACCATGTGACCAGGGAAGAAGCGCAGAATGCCCCAGACATCGCGCTCGGCACGTTCCCTGTCAACACAGTACCTACCACGGTTTTGTTTGATTCTGGAGCTTCTCACTCGTTCGTTTCGAAGAGTTTTGTTTTACAACATGGTTTTCCGATACTTCCCTTGGAAAAATCTATGATCATCAAGTCCCCCGGGAATAAGCAGATCGCTCAGAGTTACTGCCAAGGAGTAACCATTGAGTTCGAAGGACTAAAGTTTCAGGCTAATCTCGTCGTGTTGGAAAATAAAGGACTGGATGTCATCCTAGGGATGGACTGGTTAACCACCAACAAGGGATTTATTGATTGTTTCAATCGGACTGTGATTCTCACTCATCATCACGGCAAGACAATAAAGGTTACAGCTCAAGAGAGACCACGGTCACGGCAACCAAAGCTGAACAAAGTGGACATTTCAGAATTGAGAAAAGTTCCAGTGGTGTGCGAATTTCCCGACGTATTCCCTGAAGAACTACCAGGCATGCCACCAGACCGAGAGATAGAGTTCAGCATTGAACTAGCACCTGGCACCACTCCCATCTATAAGAAACCTTATAGAATGGCACCCTCAGAGTTGGTAGAATTGAAGAAGCAAATAAAGGAGTTACTGGACAAAGGATTTATTCGAGCCAGCTCCTCACCATGGGGTTCGCCAGTTTTATTCGCCAAGAAAAAGGATGGGACACTGAGACTGTGTATAGACTATCGAGCTCTCAATATGGTCACCATCAAAAACAAATATCCGATGCCACGGATAAATGATTTGTTTGACCAGCTCGCACAAGCCAAGGTGTTCTCAAAAATTGATTTAAGATCGGGATATCACCAACTGAAAGTACGGACTGAAGATATCCCTAAGACGGCATTCACCTCCAGATACGGATATATGAGTTCACAGTGATGCCTTTTGGACTGACGAACGCCCCCGCGTATTTTGTCCACCTCATGAACAAAGTATGAAATTCATGGACAAATTTGTTGTGGTGTTCATTGACGACATTCTGGTATATTCAAGAACACCAGAAGAGCATGCTGAACATCTCAGAATTGTTTTGGGAGAATTAAGGAAACATCAATTGTACGCCAAATTTAGCAAGTGTGAATTTTGGCTAAGGCAAGTTGGTTTCCTAGGCCATATATTAACCCAAGAAGGCGTGGCCGTAGACCCAGAAAAGGTCAAAGCCATACTCGACTGGAAACCACCAGCCAACGTGACAGATGTACGGAGTTTCCTTGGAATGGCTGGATATTACCGGAGATTCATTGAAGGATTCTCCACTGTGGCAAAACCGATGACACAGTTGCTCAAGAAAGACAAGAAATTTGTATGGACGGAAGCATGCAAGAAAAGCTTCCAAGAACTCAAGAAGAAACTAACAACAGCACTAGTTTTGACCGTGCCAGACATACACAAGAGTTTTGAAGTGTATTGTGACGCGTCCCGGAAGGGCCTCGGATGCGTGCTGATGCAGGATGGCAAAGTTGTCGCGTATGCTTCCAGGCAACTACGAAAGCATGAGGAAATTATCCTACTCATGACTTGGAGCTAGCAGCAGTCATCCATGCACTCAAGGAGTGGAGGCACTTTCTGTTGGGAAACCGTTGCGAAATATATACGGACCATAAGAGCCTTAAATATATTTTCACACAACCAGAGCTGAATTTACGACAACGACGCTGGTTGGAATTGGTCAAGGACTATGATGTCGGTATTCACTATCATCCAGGGAAGGCCAATGTAGTGGCAGATGCTCTTAGTCAGAACCCCAGCCCGGGCAACGGCAGTCCACAGAACTTGAGGCCTGAGTTTCAGTAGGAGTTCGCTAGACTCAACATGGTGTTAGTCTCTGAGGGCACCGTATCAAATCTGGAGATACATCCCACCCTAATGGAACAAATTAAGAAGGCTCAGCAGGGACATCCCAGCATCGAAGGTATAAAGAGAAAAATGAGCCTAGGCAAGGCTTCAGAGTTCGTCACAGACAATGAACGAATATTATGGTACGGGGACAGACTCTGCGTACCAAACATTGGGGAACTCAAGCAACAAATCCTAACCGAAAGCCACACCGCTCCATACTCGATCCACCCTGGAGGAACCAAAATGTACAAAGACATTCAGGAAAGATTTTGGTGGCACGGTATGAAAAGGGATATAGCCGCATTTATTGCTTGTTGTGATTCGTGTCAGCGCATTAAAGCCGAGCACCAAAAGCCAGCAGGACTGCTACAGCCAAACCGGATACCTGAGTGGAAATGGGATGAAATTGGAATGGACTTCATCGTCGGACTACCTCGATCGCAACGCGGAAATGACGCCATATGGGTCATCACAGATAGGCTAACCAAGGTAGCACATTTCATTCCCGTGAAGACGACCTACTCCACTCAAAGGCTAGCCAAGCTATATCTCTCCCGTATAGTTTGTTTGCATGGAGTCCCAAAGACTATAATATCCGACCGAGGCACTCAATTTGTCTCTAAATTTTGGGATCACTTACAACAAGCTCTGGGCACGCAACTAGCATTCAGTACAGCGTACCACCCTCAGACTGATGGTCAAACGGAACGCGTGAACCAAATCCTAGAGGACATGCTGAGAGCCTGTGTGCTCACCTATGGATCCAGTTGGGAAGAAAGTTTGCCACATGCCGAGTTTGCTTACAACAACAGTTACCAAGCCAGCTTACAAATGGCACCCTTTGAAGCATTGTACGGACGGAGGTGTCGTACCCCACTGAATTGGTCAGAAACGGGTGACAGTCGTATCTTCGGCCCAGACATGCTCAAGGAGGCCGAGGAGAAGGTTAAACAGATCAGGGACAGACTCAAGACAGCCCAAAGCCGGCAGAAGAGCTATTATGATCAGAAACACCGTGAGGTCAGCTTTGAACCCGGTGATTACGTATACCTACGAGTATCTCCTATGAGGGGCCTACAACGGTTCAAAATTAAGGGGAAGCTAGCCCCGAGATTTATTGGACCATTCTGTGTGATTGCACGAAGAGGCACAGTAGCCTACCAACTAGACCTACCCAAGGAGCTGTCAGACGTCCACGACGTGTTCCACGTCTCACAGTTGAGGAAATGTATGAGTAACCCGGAAAAGCATGTGTCTCATGAGAGCATTGATGTGCAACCAGATCTCACTTACAGAGAACGGCCAGTAAAGATATTGGAAGAGTCTGAACGGAGGACCCGACAGAAAACAACTAAATTTTTCAAGGTTCAGTGGAGCAACCACACCGAGGATGAAGCTACATGGGAAAGGGAAGATTTTCTCCAGGCAGAGTATCCATATCTATTTGAGGATCAGCAGTAATCTCGAGGACGAGATTTTTCCTAAGGGGGTAGGTGTTGTGACACCCAAAAAATTTTAATTGGTTTTATCAAAAATCTTTTAATTGATTTGAGGAGGGTATTTAAATTTTCTTCTAAAAGGATTTTCCCTCTCAAAATATTTTCTTTTGTGACAAGTGTTTTGTTTTGGATTCACCCAAGACTTGATTTTGGTCTTGGAGGTTTTTCCATCTTATGTGGACTCAAAACCAAATGCTTTTCATTTGGGAAATTTCTTTTGAAAAATCTTTTTAAATAATCCTATGGCATTTGGAATGATCCTTTCCCCCTTTTCAAAATCCCTCTTGCCATGGCATGAGTGGAAATCCCCTCCCAAAAGCCTTTCTCCATCTTTGGATCATGATATGCTTCAAATCCAGCAAGTTGAACCTCTCCATATTTTTGTTTCCATTTAAATTCTTATCAAAAAACAATTTCTGCCCTCTATTCTAGCTCTTGGAGATTTACAAAGGAGCTACCCTTTCTGCTTTGATTTTTGCCTCCAAACCATTTTCCCTATCTAGTCCTTTGAGCCCTCAACCAAGATCCATGAAGATCCACTGGTCTCCAGTTCAAATATTTCAAATTGTGCTTGCTGCAAGTTTGGACCTTATTTGCCAAATTTGATGAAATTCATTTGATTTCTCCTCCAAAATCTGAGAAAATTCAGGCAGCCTCTGGGTGCATTGAGAGGTCACCTCACCAAGTCCCAGCTCCAGAAATTTTTTCTTCATGCCAAATCATTTCGTCGAACACCTGACTGGCACTGTTGCTATCATGTTCAGTCAAGTTCAGTTAACAGTTTCAGGAACACTGTTGTTTTCTTCAGAAACTGTTCTCAATCTCGCCAGTACCGCGGTGGCGCCTTGCTCCCTGTCCTCTCCTTCTTATCTCTGCGCCGCACGATCACCTGGAAGCTTGCGGGCGTCGGCGACGAGCAGGAGGAGGTACGCCACCCCGTGAGCGACGGCAGCGGCAGCTTTGCGGCCGCCAGAGAGAGGCGCAGCGTGGACGGCGCCACCCAGCGCCGCCCAAGCCATCGGAGGCCGCCGCATGGTCATCCACTCCCCCGTGCGCGCTGCCACCCTTCGTCGTGAACCGCTAGGCGCGGAGCGCGCTCTCTCCCGCCGCCGTGCCCATACGGCCGCCCCGTCGATGATCGGTGCATTACGCCTTGCCCGACTGAGGTTTAGCGGTGGAACGGCACCAGTGATCTTCTCTGATGGTGCCTAGCCCCCCAAACCCCCTGCCCAACCACTGCCTCGCCGTAATCGCTCGCCGGAGATATCCCGTTCACGGCCACCCCCTTGAATCGCCTATAAATAGAGGACCCGAGCTCGAACACGAACTCACACCACCCCTACGCAACACCAATACCATGCCAAGCCACTGGTAGAGCCACGAGGGAGCCTTCTTCCCCAACTCCGGACGCCTCGACCCGCCACGGGACCCAGCTCGATTCGCTCCCGTGCGTGCACCTCTACCCCTCATCTCTTGCCAGTAGCTTCCTTATGCATCCACTCTCCTGACCCGCGCTTCAATTTGGAGATTGCAGCACCCACCGGAGTTCTCCACCATCACCCGAACCACCGTCCACCAGAGAAAGTGTCGCCGTCGACGTGGTGCTCTCCGACGACCAAGTCCACCACCCACCGACACGGAAGAACACGCTGAAACTCTTGGTACCCTCCGATCTCTCTGTCTCGCCGTGGTTCGACGCCGGCGACCACCGCAGCCTTCGGGCGCCGGTGAGCTCCGTT